>NC_092168.1:17403433-17703433 GCF_045791955.1 Oncorhynchus clarkii lewisi
AAACAAGACTGTCAACCCATATGCAGAAGATACAACTTTGAATCATCATCAACAACATCACAAGCAGGAGCTGACGCAACAGAACAACACAAAGGGAAACTGTTTCACCAGAAGAAAATCTCTCTTATACACAAACTACCAAAAACTAGAGATTTGCTGCAGATGAGTCCGCATTCACTGTAACAAATTGCTGTAAATATACAGTAACACTTTTAGTTAGCTATGGTAATTCTATATTACAGTACAGTACTTTAAAGATCAATGCATTATGAGGGCTCAATGGCATTCCACTACACTGCTGTAAAATTGATGTAATTTTACAGCAGCATACTTTGAATTATGGTGCGTTATGGTAAAAATGTTGTGGGCGGAGAAATAATCTGTCTCATTAACATATTTGGAGTCGTGCCTTGTATGAGGCTATATTGGTTACACCCATTAGTGAGAATGCTGTACCCTACAGAATACAGTACCATGCCATGTTTTTTTCGTAAATTCATCCTCTAAATCTACAGTAACTTACTGGCTACTGTGCTGCCAGAAATGTACTGTAATTCAGTACCATACTGTAATTTTAAACTCTAAAAATTTTTTCCTGAAAATCTACAGTAATGTACTGGCTGCTGTGCTGCCATTGCATTTTTGGAGCACCAAAAACCTTGTGGGTGCATGGTATTGTTGTGGCTCATTAACACATTTTGAGGCATGCCTTGTAAGAGGCTGTACTTGTTGCGCCCGTTAGTAAGAGTGCTGTACCAATTTAAGTGATATGTGGTAGTATGTTTCCTAACACCTACAGTATATGTATATAGTGGACAGATCATAGCGGCAGTAAGCTTTTGATCTGTTTTGCCCTATAGCCACTGCCAGTTTCAAAGCCTTTGTTAAGGCCTCTATAAGTGCAAGTGATATAAAACACCAAATACTCATTGATATTCTGTAACACAGGGTTTCCCAAGCCCCCATCTGGGTGCACATTGTAGATTTTTTACAATACAATTTAACAATATAGTACTGTATTGCTGTATATTTATTGTAGCATTCTGTAAATGACGGTGCATTGTGGAAACATTTTGTAGGAGGAATATTTTGAGACGTGCCTTGTAAGTTGCTATTTGTTGCACCCATTGATGAGAATGCTCTACCAATTTAACTGAAATGTGGTAGTCTTGCCTTAACAATTGAATGTCTATAGGGAACAGCGGGTCTTAAAAATGTAATGGTTGAATATTAGACCTTGTCCTTTTGATCCGTTTTGCCCTGTAATCACGGCAAGTTTGGAAGGCTTTGTTAAGGTCTCTAGAAGTGCAAGTGATATAAAATGCCACCTATACATAAATATGCTACAATATACAAATACCTAGCAGCCAAACTGCTTGCACTAATCCCATGTAATTACAATACAGTACTAACATGATTACAGTAGCATCCACTTTCTTACAGTATGGTAGGCTAATGTTACAGTAATACACTTGGTCAATGTATTACAATGTATCCTTAACTACAACAACATTCCCGGTAACGGTTACACAAACCTTTTACTTGCTTTGACTGTGATGTTTTTTTTTAATCAACCTTAGATTAATTTTACTTCATTTTTTTCTTGAACCTTTATTTAACTAGGCAAGACAGCTAAGAACACATTCTTAGTTACAATGACGGCCTACCGAAAGTCGCTCTGGACAAGCACATCTGCTAAATGACCAAAATGTAAATGTTAAAAATGTACATTTGCAAAGCACACTGCTGGGTATTATTCAAATGAGCTCCGCCTTCAAACTATTTGTATATTGATCAAATTTGGCCTCGTTTGGGGGTGTAGATCATGAGAATAATACCCAGCAATGACAAAATAGGTATTGAAATACCTACAGTATATAAAATACCTACAGTATATAAAATACATGTAACAGAAATACTGCCCGTGTTGGCACTAGCTGTCTACACTGTAAATCTGAAACAGTTTACTAACCACTCTGCTTCCGGTAATGTACTATCAATTCTAAAAATACAGCATGTTCCTGTAGTCAGGTGTTTCAGTAATAGCTGTACATTTGTGTTACAGTAAAGGTCCTGTAAATCTACAGTAATTTACTGGCTTCTGTGCTGCCAGTAATTTTCTGTAAATGTACAGGATATTTTTTACACTGCAGGTTCTATCCTGGAGGCTGAAAATCTATCCAGGTCACCTGGGACATATTCTGTTGTTTAACTCATCAACACTGAAATAAGAAGACTTCCTAAGCTCGTTTGAAGTTAGTCATGAAAATAATTACACTTCCCCAAGGACATTTCTTTGATTGAATGATGGATGCTTTTCTTCCTTTAATAAAAATGTCAAATTTTCAATTGACAGTTCGAACAAAACATTCTTGTCTCAAAGTAATGCATTAAAAAAAAAACTTTATTTAACTAGGCAAGTCAGTTAAGAACAAATTCTTATTTATAATTACAGCCTACCCCAGCCAAACCCAGACGACGCTGGGCCAATTGTGCGCCGCCCTATGAGACTCCCAATCACGGCCGGATGTGATACAGCCTGGATTTGAACCAGGGACTGTAGTGACACCTCTTGCACTGAGATGCAGTGCCTTAGACCGCTGTGCAACCCAAAAAGCCCAAAATGAGTAGACTACTCATTGTGAACGGTACATACTGTATTTATTGGAACATAAAGCAACTGAAGTACTGGAAATGTACTTTAGCCATACAAGCATTTACTGATGACACTAGTCAAGTGCTGTGTCCAGCATAATTTGAATGGCATTGAAATAAATCTGTATCTTTATGTTAAATATCACTGGTGCTTTTCCCTTGCATGAAAAGAAGATTGTTCTTAATACCACTGGGGATTGAGTGTGCCAAGCATCCTTGTGGTTTTCCATATTAACACTAAGTAAGAATGAACTATGGCGTAAATAATGTGATTACAAACATGATTACATAATTTGATTAGCAAATTATTTTGTCTAAACTAGCACAATATACTTGTAGCACACAATCTGTTTGCCATCATAATGGACTTTGCTTAGACGCATATTGGTTAATTTTATACTATAAGCAATCATAACTAACAAACAGCATTATAATTGTTTGTTTATACACCTTATATATCATTTCACATGCTATATACAGTGCTTTCAGAAAGTATTCATACCACTTGACTTATTCCACACGTTGATGTGTTACAGTCTGAATTCAAAATCGATTACATTTATTTTTCTGTCATCCATCTACAACCCTGTAATGACAAAGTGAAAACATGTTTTTAGAAAATGTTTCACATTTATATAGAAAGGTCTCTTTACATACGTTTTCACACGCTTGAGTCAATACATGTTAGAATCATACAGTGTATTCGGAAAGTATTCAGACCCCTTGACTTTTTCCACATTTTGTTACGTTACAGACTTATTTTAAAATAGATTAAATAGTCCCCCCCTCATCAAACGACACACAATACCCCAATAAAACAAAGCAATAATTTTTTGCAAATGTATTAAAAGTAAAAACTGGAAATATAACATTTACATAAGTATTCAGACCTTTCACTCGGTACTTTGTTGAAGCCCCTTAGGCAGCGATTACAGCCTTAAGTCTTCTTGGGTATGATGCTACAAGCTTGGCGCAACTGTATTTAGGGAGTTTCTCCCATTCTTCTCTGCAGATCCTCTCAAGCTCTGTCAGGTTGGATGGGAAGCTTTGCTGCACAGCTGTTTTCAGGTCTCTCCAGAGATGTTTGATCGGGTTCAAGTCCGGGCTCTGGCTGGGCCACTCAAGGACATTTAGAGACTTGTCACGAAGCCACTCCTGTCTTGTATTGGCTGTGTGCTTAGGGTTGTTGTCCTGTTGGAAGGTGAACCTTCGCCCAGTCTGAGGTCCTGAGCGCACTGGAGCAAGTTTTCATCAAGGATCTCTCTGTACATTGCTCTGTTCATCTTTGCCTCGATCCTGACTAGCCTCCCAGTCCCTACTGCTGAAAAACATTCACACAGCATGATGCTGCTACCACCATGCTTCACCATAGGGATGGTGCCAGGTCTCCTCCAGATATGGCGCTTGGCATTTGGGACAAAGAATTCAATCATGGTTTCATCAAACCAGATAATTTAGTTTCTCATTGTTTAAGAGTCTTTAGGTGCCTTTTGGCAAACTCCAAGCAGGCTGTCATGTGCCTTTTACTGAGGAGTGGCTTCCATCTGGCCAATCTATCATAAAGGCCTGATTGGTGGAGTGCTGCAGAGATGGTTGTCCTTCTGGAAGGTTCTCCCATCTCCACAAAGGAACTCTGGAGCTGACCATCGGGTTCAGAGTGACCATCGGGTTCTTGGTCACCTCCCTGACCAAAGCCCTTTTCTCCCGATTGCTCAGTTTGGCCGGGCGGCAAGTTATAGGAAGAGACTTGGTGGTTCCAAACTTCTTCCATTTAAGAATGATGAAGGTTACTGTTCTTGGGGACCTTCAGTGCTGCAGAAATGTTTTAGTACCCTTATCCAGATCTGTGCCTCGACACAATCCTGTCTCGGAGCTCTACGGGGGACAATTCCTTCGATCTCATGGCTTGGTTTTTGCTCTGACATGCACTGTCAACTGTGGGACCTTATATAGACATGTGTGTGCCTTTCCAAATCATGTCTAATCAGTCGAATTTACCACAGGTGGACTCCAATCAAGTCGTAGAAACATCTCAAGGATGATCAATGTAAACAGGATGCACCTGAGCTCAATTTTGAGTCTCATAGCAAAAGGGTCTGAATATTTATGCAAATAAGGTATTTCAGTTTACAATTTGTAATAAATTTGCAAACATTTCGAAAAACCTGTTTTCCCTTTGTCATTATGGGGTATTGTGTGTAGATTGCTGAGATTGTGTTTGTTATTTAATCCATTTTAGAATAAGGCTGTAATTTAACAAAATGTGGAAAAAGTCAAGGGTCGGAATACTTTCCGAAGGCACTGCATATACTCAGTGGTAGCCATTCTATGGGATTATAATGAGGACAGAACTTTGAGAGTTTGTATTTTGATTTTCGTTGTCGCACATTGAGATTCGTGGTTGCAAGTGCGATTCACAAATGTGTAATTTAATTTTGCAAGCTTGTATCATGTGTGAAAGATTTAACAACGGTCCCAACATTCAATCATTTATTTCAGAATGATTAGAAATCCATTTACAAGTATGAATATTCCTCTTTGAATCAACAGTAGACTTGCAGACTTTGAATCTGTGCACTATCGGAGTTCTGTCACTGTTGTCACGTTACCAAGAGATACTAACATGCTGACCAAACCGCATGCGCGTGTATGTCCGCGTGCGCCATCGCGCACATGTTTGATTTTGTACGCCCACACCAGAAGCAATCAGGACACGCAAGTTGAAATATCAAACAAACTCTGAACCAATTATATTAATTTGGGGACAGGTCGAAAAGCATGAAACATTTATGGCAATTTAGCTAGCTAGCTTGCTGTTGCTAGCTAATTTGTCTTGGGATATAAACGTTGGGTTGTTATTTTACCTGAAATGCACAAGGTCCTCTACTCCGACAATTCATTCACAGATAAAATGTAAACCGAGTTCGTATTTAGAAATCTGTCCTCCTTCAGGCTTCTTCTTCTTTGGACTTTATATGGCGGTTGTCAACCAACTTTAAGGTGCATTGCAGAAATAGATCCAAGTTCTATTTTAGCTCCTGGCTACGCAGATGTGTACATTTATTTTGAAATGCTCACACACTAGCTAGCCCTGTCGTCAGCATGTAAGCCTGCACAAAGTTTTGTACATTTGTAGAAAGAGATTTGCAAGTGAAAATGTGATTTGCTCTCTGGGGGCAGGACATTTTACTTCTAACCAATCAGTTCCCACTGCTAAAATCACAGCCTCCTAACCGTTGCCTGGATTGTTCCATCAATCAAATTGCAGGAAGTATCTCCCTACATGAGCAAGAGAGGATGAGGTAAATTAAATGAAAGATCTACTTGAAAGTAATCGTCCCTTTTATCGGTGTTTATCCATTTGTTGTTGTTGTGAAAAGGCATGACAGTTTGCTTATCATGTGAAATATAATTGTACATATCAGACAAACTTCAGACAGACACTATTGCGTTCGCTAGCTGGCCTTTGACATTCATCCTAGCTTTAATATCAACTGGCTGGCTTTATCAGGCAGCTTTAGGCGTGAGGGGAAAACAAAGATATTTGCTAGTTAGTTAACCATCTGATTGATGAAGTTCATTATGCCATTAGCTAGCTAGATAGCTAAATTGAAACTGCTAGGGGAAAGCTAGCTAGCTAACTCCCACCAGCATCACTGCAGTGTAGCTAATGTTAGCTATGTTTCTAGAAAATAACGAAAATATATGTTAAAGACTTGTTTCTGACTTTTGAACACTTGTCAAACTACTTAATTCCACTGCCTGTTTATTGATTAATTGGTGACTGAAAAGTTGCAAAGAAAAACTGCAAATAGACTATTAGGCTGGTTGCGTATCATTTGGCTGATGTGCACATTTAGTGTTTAATTAGCTTAGTTAGCCAAGTTACTGACTGATTAAAATGATTGTTATTCATGTTTTTGTTGTTATTGCATTTCAGGTGGAGAGGGAGTAAGATCACTAGAAAGGAGGATGCTGGCAGACCACCAAAGGACCCTAGAGGTATTACAGTCAACTGGATATTGTATCTGAATTGCCCATATATTTCACTGACACTGAGAAAATGGTTGGATTGTTCAGCAACGTGCAGTAAATGCTAACACGGCTTTGGTGGTGAAACGTACATCATGTATTTATCAGGCCACTGCATGCTGAGACAAGGGCCTGGATGGTGACACACATCTTGTTACTGACTTTAGAACACTTGTCAAACTGCATTCCACTGCTTGTTTATTGATTAATTGGTGACTGAAAAGGTTGTCAAGAAGAATGCCCCCCTTCAATTTCAATGCAAATAGATTAGCTAGCTAAAAGTAAACTAGTGACAACTTGATGAAGCTTATGAAAAAGGTAGTTGGGGTTCTCAGCAACTTCAATCTGCACTGAAATTTGAGCAGTGAGGTTAATTTATTCCCCCTCTACTCTTTTCCTCAGTTTGAAGCACATCTCCAACACCCAGACAGATCTAAAGAACTTGGGAACCGCCCAACCACCAGGAACATCTTGTGTTCTTGGTGTTCATTCACAAGGTTAGATAGAAACAGATTCACACATGTTATTCTCTATCATGCAGAATTGTAGCTAAACTTGTAACTTGGGAAGCTCATTCAATAATAGAGATGTGGGTGATTTCTGTCCCAGAGGACTGAACATTGTGCACGTTTTTGTTAAATTCAGACCACAATTAGTGGAATGAGGTGTGAGTGAAGTGTAAAGTACCTACGGCTGTCATGACTTCAATTAACTAAATACAGTTACCATTTGTAAGATGGCGCCGGAGAAGAAGGCAGACGTTTTACATGCCACCAGCCGATTGTGTTTTTTTTTTTTGTTTATTTGTGTTGTTTGTAACTTATTATTTTACTTATTTTGTACATAATGTTGCCGAAACCGTCTCTTATGACCGAAAATAACTTCTAGACAACAGTACTGTGATTACTCACCATGGACAAGCAGAATCATTTTTTTTCCTTTCACGACTCTGACAAGCCTACTGCTTCCTCGGGAACAGGCCCTGATCTCCGTGATCTGCGTGAAGAGGAGGCGGAGAAAGAGGGGTGGGCTGCCTCCTGAGATATCGTAGGCGATCGAATAAACCCCCACTTCCCTCCTTTCTGCTCGCAAATGTGAAATCCTTGGAGAATAAAATCGGTGAGTTACACGGATGATTAAACTACCAACGGGACATTAAAAACTTTAACATCTTATGCTTCACAGAGTCGTGGCTGAACGACGACAATATCAACATACAGCTCGTTGGTTATACGATGTACCGGCAGGATAGAACAGCGGTGTCTGGTAAGACAAGGGGCGGCGGACTATGTATTTGTGTAAATAACAGCTGGTGCACGATATCTAAGGAAGTCTAGAGCTATTGCTCGCCTGAGGTAGAGTATCTCATGATAAGCTGTAGACCACACTACCTACCGAGAGAGTTTTCATCTGTATTTTTTGTAGCTGTTTACATACCACCACAGTCAGAGGCTGGCACTAAGACAGCATTGAATGAGCTGTGTTTCCACCATAAGCACACAAGAACACGCTCACCCAGAGGTGGTGTTTCTAGTAGCCAGTGACTTTAATGCAGGGAAACTTAAATCCTTTTTACCAAATTTCTAACAGCATATTAAATGTGCAACCCGAGGAAAAATTATTCTGAAGACCACAGAGACGCATACAAAGCTCTCCCTCACCATCCATTTGGCAAATCTGACCATAATTCTATCCTAACGATTCCGGCTTACAAGCAAAAATTAAAGCAGGAAGCACTAGTGACTCAGTCTATAAAAAAGTGGTCAGACGAAGTAGATGCTAAACTACAGGACTAGCACAGACTAGCACAGACTGGAATATGTTCCGGGATTCCTTCGATGGCATTGACGAGTATACCACATTAGTCATTGGCTTCATCAATAAGTGCATTGATGACGTCATCCCCAAAGTGACTGTATGTACATACCCCAACCAGAAGCCATGGATTACAGGCAGCATCTGCACTGAGCTAAAGGGTAGAGCTGCCACTTTCAAGGAGCGGGACTCTAACCTGGAAGCTTATAATAAATCCCGCTATGCCCTCCAATGAACCAACAAACAGGCAAAGCGTCAATACAGGCCTAAGATCGAATTGTACTACACCGGCTCTGACGCAAACCATTACAGATTACAAAGGGAAGCACAGCCTAGAGCTGCCCAGTGACACGAACCTACCAGACGAGCTAAACTACTTCTATTGTCGCTTTGAGGCAAATAACACTGAAACATGCATGAGAGCACCAGCTGCTCCGGATGACTGTGTGATCACAATCTCCGCAACCGATGTGAGTAAGACATTTAAACAGGTCAACATTCACAAGGCCGCAGGGCCAGACAGATTACCAGGACGTGTACTGCGAGCATGAGCTGACCAACTGGCAAGTGTCTTCACTGACATTTTCAACATCTCCCTCTCAGAGTCTGTAATACCAACATGTTTTAATCAGACCACCATAGTGCCTGTGCCCAAGAACACTAAGGTAACCTGCCTAAATGACTACCGACCCGTAGCACTCACATCTTTAGCCATGAAGTGCTGGTCATGGCTCACATCAACACCATTATCCCAGAAACCATAGACCCACTCCAATTTGCATACCGCACCAACAAATCCACAGATGATGCAATCTCTATTGCACTCCACACTGCCCTTTCCCAGCTGGACAAAAGGAACACCTAGGTGAGAATGCTGTTCATTGACTACAGCTCAGCGTTCAACACAATAGTGCCCTTCAAGCTCATCACTAAGCTAAGGACCCTGGGACTAAACACCTCCCTCTGCAACTGGATCCTGGACTTCCTGACGGGCCGCCCCAAGGTGGTAAGGGTAGGTAACAACACATCCGCCACGCTAATCCTCAACACAGTGTCCATTTCCCTCCTGTACTCTCTGTTCACTCATGACTGCACGGCCAGGCATGACTCCAACACGTCATTACATTTGCCGATGACACAGTGCCACAACCTGATCACCGGCAACAACGAGACAGCCTATAGGAGGTTAGAGACCAGGCCGTGTGTTGCCAGGACAACAACCTCTCCCTCAACGTGATCAAGAGGAGATGATTGTCAACTACAGGAAAAAGAGGACAGAGCACGCCCCCATTCTCATCGACGGGGCTGCAGTGAGGCAGGTTGAGAGCTTCAAGTTCCTTGGAGTCCAAATCACCAACAAACTAACACGGTCCAAGCACACCAAGACAGTAGTGTTCACCACAAAACCTATTTCCCCTCAGGAGACTGAAAAGATTTGGCATGGGTCCTCAGATCATCAAAAGGTTCTACAGCTGCACCATTGAGAGCATCACTGCCTGGTATGGCAACTGCTGGGCCTCCGACCGCAAGGCACTACAGAGGGTAGTGCGAACGGCCCAGTACATCACTGGTGCCAAGATTACTGACATCCAGGACCTCTATGCCAGGCGGTGTCATAGGAAGGCCCTAAAATTGTCCAAGACTCCAGCCACCCTAGTCATAGACTGTTCTCTCTGCTCCCGCACGACACACCTTAAAGTCTAGGTCCAAGAGGCTTCTAAACAGCTTCTACCACCAAGCCATGACTCCTGAACATCTGGTCAAATAGCTACCCAGACTATTTGCATTGCCCCCCCCTCCCCCTCTTTACACCTCTGCTACTCTCTGTTGTCATCTATGCAGGAGTCACTTTAATAACTCTTCCTACATGTACATACTACCTCAACTAATCAGTTCCCCTGCACATTGACTCTGTATCGGTACCCCCCTGTATATAGTCTCGCTTTTGTTATTTTCCTGCTGCTCTTTAATTACGTGTTACTTTTATCTCTCATTCTTATCCATATTGTTTTGAAACTGCATTGTTGGTTAGGGGTTCATAAGTAAGCATTTCATTTCACTATTCGACGCATGTGACTAATACATTTTTTTTTATTTTCAAATATATGCAGATTTGATATCTGATTTCCAGGAGCCTGGTGGAGATGGCAGGAACATGTTCCCAACACACTCCTCCTATTGAAAACCATTGAGTTGCTGATGTCTTTTACTCAACCATTTGACTGATTGGACAGCACCCTTCTGTCCTCAATAATCAACAATGTAAACGTTAACTCTCTTGCTCTCTCTCTCTCTCTCTTATTCAGTACATCTATCCATTTCTCTACAGGTGCTACAGAGAATATTCCAAGGACTTCCAGAGGCTTCAGATCAACTACTCTCCAGAGCACAAAGAAGTAAGCTCCGCTGGTGGTATATACTTTATGCACTACGTTAACCTCCTTCACTATGGTTGTCTGTCTGTGTGATGACATATAGCATATTATCCAGGGCCACTAGTTGGATTGGATTTACTGTACTCACTCAAAATCATGCTCTCCCATCCCTCTAATCCCAGGTGAGCATGCTGGGCCATGGAATTCTAGAGCAGAAAATCAAAAACCTGGCAACATGTCAGCTATCGACAGTTCCCTGAGGAAGGATGCAGCTATCAAGGCTTTAAATGGTCAAATTTGGGGGATGACCACCAAATGTAATACATTTCTGTATAAACTACTCATTCATTTTTTTATAGGTTACAAAACAATAACTGTTTCTAAGCCTGTTCTCATTTTTACTAACTTTTACGGTAACTTAAACATCTGACAACATTCAGACTTTCTCCATCAAGACAACACCTAGCGCTTATGATTAAAAAAGGTCTAAAATCAATGCAAGTCTCATATCCAGGGTGAATACATTTTTATTCATGCATAAAGGACATCACACAGGTGTGCCAACTAAAATATACAGTACCAGTCAAACATTTGGACACACCTACTCATTGAAGGTTAAAAAAAACAACTATTTTCTACATTGTAGAATAAGAGTGAAGACATCAAAACTATGAAATAACACATATGGAATCATGGAGGAACCAAAAAAAGTGTTAAACAAATCTAAATGTATTTTATATTTGAGATTCTTCAAAGTAGCCACCCTTTGCCTCGATGACAGCTTTGCACACTCTTGGCATTCTCTCAACCAGCTTTATGAGTTAGTTACCTGGAATGCATTTCAATTGACAGGTGTGCCTTGTTAAAAGTTAATTTGTGGAATTTCTTTCCATCTTCATGCGTTTGAGTCATTCAGTTGTGTTGTGACAAGGTAGCGGTGGTATACAGAAAATTGCACTATTTGGTAAAAGACCAAGTCGATATTATGGCAAGAACAGCTCAAATAAGAAAAGAGAAATTACATTCCATTATTAGTTTAAGACATGAAGGTCAGTTAATTCAAAAAATTTCAAGAACTTTGAAAGTTTCTTCGAGTGCAGTCGCAAAAAACATGAAGTGCTATGATGAAACTGGCTCTCATGAGGACCGGCACAGGAAAGGAAGACCCGGAGGTACCTTTGCTGCAAAGGATAAGTTCATTAGAGTTACCAGCCTCAGAAAATGCAGCCCAAATAAATGCTTCACAGAGTTCAAGTAACAGACACATATCAACATCAACTGTTCAGAGGAGACTGTGTGAATCAGGCCTTCATGGTCGAATTGCTGCAAAGAAACCACCGCTAAAGGACACCAATGAGAAGAATAGCCTTGCTTGGGCCAAGAAACACGAGCAATGGACATTAGACCGGTAGAAATCTGTCCTTTGGTCTAACGAGTTCAAATTTGAGATTTTTGGTTCCAACCACTGCGTCTTTGTGAGAAGTAGAGTAGGTGAATGGATGATTTCTGCATGTGTAGTTCCCACCGTGAAGCATGGAGGAGTAGGTGTGATGGTGTGGGGGTGCTTTGCTGGTGACACTGTCTGTGATATATTTTGAATTCAAGGTAAACTTAACCAGCATGGCTACCACAGCATTCTGCAGCGATACGCCATCCCAGCCAGTTTGCACTTAGTCCCACTATCATTTGTGTTGTCAACAGGACAATGACCCAACACACCTCCAGGCTGTGTAAGGGCTATTTGACCAAGAAGAAAAGTGACGGAGTGCTGCATCAAATAACCTGGCCTCCACAATCACCTGACATCAACCCAATTGAAATGGTTTGGGATGAATTGGACTGCAGAGTGAAGGAAAAGCAGCCAACAAGTACTCAGCACATGTGGGAACTCCTTCAAGACTGTTGGAAAAGCATTCCAGGTGAAACTGGTTGAGAGAATGCCAAGAGTGTGCAAAGCTGTCATCAAGGGTGGCTACTTTGAAGACTCTAAAATATAACATATATTTTGATTTGTTTAACACTTATATGGTTACTACTTGATTCCATATGTGTTATGTCATAGTTTTGATGTATTCACTATTATTTGATAACGTAGAAAATAGTTTTAAAAAACAAAAAAACATTGAATGAGTAGGTGTATTGACTGGTACTGTATATCCCAGACAAGACTGAAGTATTGGACAAATAGGTTATGTTTAAATAGGCAGCCCAAGTCTGATCTTTTTTTCACAAATTGGTCTTTTGACCAATCAGATCAGCTCTGAAAAAGAGCATTTGTGAAAAGATCTGATATGATTGGTCAAAAGACCAATTAGTGGAAAAAAGATCAGAATTGGTTTGCCTTTTTAAAAGCAGCCAGGGTCAAGAAAATATAAGTCAGTTCTTGTGTTCGTATCAGTTTCTATGAATCTAAGTGCTTACATACAGTACATGTTAAATGGCTACGAAACAGGGATAAGGAGACTCTTTCTGTAATCATTTAAACAAAATGTAACTAGGCAAGTCAGTTAAGAACTAATTCTTATTTACAATGACAGCCTAAGAACAGTGGGTTGAACTGCCTTGTTCAGGGGCAGAACGACAGATTTTTACCTTGTCAGCTCAGGAATTTGATTTAGCAGCCTTTCGGTTACTGGCCCAACGCTCTAAGAACTAGGCTACCTGCTGACCCACCAAAAGGAAGGTACCACTGAAGGCAGGCAGCTTAAAGAAGATGTGTGTCACTATCCAGGCCCCTGTCACAGCATGCAGTGGCCTGATAGGGAGAAATGCATTTTGTACGTTTCACCACCAAAGCCGTGTTAGCATTTACTGAACGTAGCTGAACAATCCAACCATTTTGTTAGTGTCAATGACATACAAGTGCAATTCAAATACAATATCCAGTTCATTAGCATTGACTGTAATACCTCAAGGATTATTTGGTGGTCTGGCAGCATGCTGATCTTACTTCCTCTCCACCTGAAATGCAATAACAACAAAAACATGAATAACATTAATCCTAGTCAGTAACTTGGCTAATTAAACACTCATGTAAATGTGCACATCAGCCAAGTGATACCCAAACAGCCTAATAGTCTATTTGCAGTAAAATTGGGAGGGGCATTTTTCTTGCCAACTTTTTCACTCCCCAATTAATCAAGAAACAGGCAGTGGAATTAAGTAGTTTGACAAGTGTTCAAAAGATAGTAACACGTCTTTAAAATATAGCTTCAAATACAGTAAATATTTTTTATTTTCGAGAAACATAGCTACCATTAGCTACACTGCAGTGATGATGGTGGGAGTTAGCTATCTCACTAGCTTTTCCCCAGCAGTTTAAATTTAGCTATCTAGCTAGCTAATGGCATTTATAATCAACTTAATCAACTAACTAGCAAATATATCTGTTTTCCCTTTGCATCTAAATATGCCTGATAAAGCTAGCCCGTTGATAGTAAAGCTAGGATGAATGTCAGAGGCCAGCTAGTTGACACAATAGCAGCTGTCAATGCAATGGCTGGTCTGGAGTTGGTCTGAAATGTACCATTATATTTCACATAATAAGTAAACTACTATCATGCCTTTTCACAACAACAACAAAAAAATATTGATAAACATAGATAAATTAGTTGATTACTTTCAAGTAAATTATTTTTGTTTTATTTACCTTATCCTCTTTTGCTCATGTGGGGAGATAATTCCTGAGATTTGATTGATGGAGCAATCCAGCCAATGGTTAGGCGGTTGTGGTTTTGGCAGAGGGAACTGATTGGTCAGGAGTAAAAGATCCCGCCCCTTGCAAATCCCTTTCTACAAATGTACAAACCGTTGTACAGGTTTACACCATACCCAGACCATACATGCACCATCTTGCGCAAATATATTTTGTCCACCCACACCGAACACGAAACGCAGGTTGAAAATCAAAACAAACAGCTCGAAAAGCATTAAACATTTATGGCAATTTAGCTAGCTAGCTTGCAGTTGCTAGCTAATTTGTCCTATTTAGCTAGATTGCTGTTGCAATTTGTTCTGGGATATAAATGTTGAGTTGTTATTTTACCTGAAAAGCAGAAGGTCCTTTACTCCGACAATTAATCCACACATAAATCGGTCAACCGAATCGTTTCTAGTCATCTCTCCTCCTTCCAGGCTTTTTCTTCTTTGGACTTTATATGGCGATTGGCATCTAACTTTCATAGTATTACCACGACAACCGACCGACCTCAGTTCATATTTAAATCCCCCACATGGGTATAACCAATGAGGAGATGCCACATTGGTATCTGCTTCTATAAACCAATGAGGAGATGGTAGAGGCAGGACTTGCACCTCGTTCAGCGTCACAAATAGAACTGACTTCTATTTTAGCGCTTGGCAACACAGACGCTTTATTTTGCAATGCTCGCGCACGCGACCTGAGCGGTGTGGTCAGGTTGTAACGAATGTCTTGGTAACATGACAACAGAATGTCTTGGTAACATGACAACAGTGACAGAACTCCGAGCACACGCAGATTCAAAATCTGCAAGTGTGTTTTTGATTCACAGCAGTAAATTCATACTCCTAAATGGACTTGTAATAATTCTGAAAGTACCTCATACTTGCAAATCTTATTGAATGTATTCAAATGTCAATTCACAAGTTTGTGACCATCTTTCACACATCATGATACAAGCTTGCAAAATGTACAGTAACCACACATTTGCGAATCGTTCCTGCAACCATGAATCTCAATGTGCGACCATGAAATTCAAAATACAAAATCATGTAATTCTGTCATCATTATAATCCCATATGATTACAGCTGTGAGTCTTTTTGGGTAAATCTCTAAGAGTTTGCACATTTTCCTTTTTAAAATTATTCAAACTCTGTCATGTTGGTTGTTGATCATTGCTAGACAGCCATTTTCAAGTCTTGCCATAGTTTTTCAAGCTGATTTAAGTCAAAACTGTAAGTAGGCCACTCAGGAACATTCAATGTCGTCTTGGTATGAGTATATTTGGCCTTGTGTTTTAGGCATTTGTCTTGCTGAAAGATGAATTTGTCTTCCATTGTCTGTTGGAAAGCAGATTGAACCAGGTTTTGCTCTAGGAATTTGTCTGTGTTTAGCTCTATTCTGCTTCTTTTTATTCTAAAAAAAACTCCCTAGACCTTGCTGATTACAAGCATACCCATAACATGATGCAGCCATCACCATGCTTGAAAATATGAAGAATGGTACTCAGTGATGTGTTGTGCTGGATTTGTCCCAAACATAACGCTTTATATTCAGGACATAAAGTTAATTTCTTTGCCACAATTTTTGCAGTTTTACTTTAGTGCCTTGTTGCAAACAGGATGTATGTTTTGTAATATTTTTTATGTTGTAGAGGCTTACTTCTTTTCACTCTGTCATTTAGGATAGTATTGTGGAGTAACTACAATGTTGTTGAGCCATTCTCAGTTTTCGCCTATCACAGCCCTTAAACTATTTACTGTTTTAAAGTCACCATTGGCCTCATGGTGAAATCCCTGAGTGGTTTCCTTCTTCTCCGGCAACTGAGTTAGGAAGGACGCCTATCTTTGTAGTGACTAGGTGTATTGACATACCATCCAAAATGTAATTATTAATTTCACCATGCTCAAATGGATATTCAGTGTCTACTTTTTTTGTTTTTACCCATCTACCAATGGGTGCCCTTCTTTGCGAGGCATCGGAAAACCTCTCTCGTCTTTGTGGTTAAAACCTTTTGAAATTCTCTACTCGACTGAGGGATCTTACAGATAATTGCATGTGTGGGGTACATAGATGAGGTAGTCATTATAAAAATCATGTTAAACACTATTGCAAACATAATGAGTCCATGGAACTTATTAAGTGACTTGCTAAGCACATTTTTCCTCCTGAACATATTTAGGCTTGCCATAACAAAATGGTTGAATACCTATTGACACAAGGCATTTCAGCTTTTCATGTTTTATTAATTTGTAAAATTTTGTACAAACATAATTCCACTTTGACATTATGGCGGTAACACAAGAAAATGTGGAAAAAGTCTAGGGGTGTAAATACTCTGAAGGCACTATATATATATATATATGGGTTAATGGGAAAGTCAAGCCCAGTGGGTAAAGTTCTTGGTGTGTGACCATAAGAGAAAAGTCATGCTAAACAAGATGACAGGGAAAGGGTCTCATCTCATAAACAATGATGCACATACTGTATCTCTCATTGTTTTAATATTGTGTTTACTCATGAAACAAACACCAATGTTTTTACAAATGTTCACACTATAAAAATATCAATATATACACATAACCTACGTCTTCACAATTGAATCAAAGAAAATATACATCAGCTGTTTTCATTATGCATCAAGTTGCTTTCCTTTTCGTACATGAAATGTCCATATGTCTATCAGTTTGACCAGTATCTGTAAAATCTAGTGAATACTGCAGTATCTATAAATAACCATCTGTATATTTACTTGGCAGTTTGTTTAAAAAATGGTGGCAACTTCAGATATGGTTGCCACTGTAGTAATATCTTGGTTGTGCTCCTGAATTTCAGCAAGTCCGGCAGCAGATTGTCTCGTTTGATGGGCGAAGTAAGAGGGGAGTGTACCTGTGTGATGAGAGAACGTCTGCATGGTGTTTCTTGCTTTGGGAATGCTGGTGCTGTAGCCAAAGTCTTTCCAGGAGTGGGGATAGGCATAGGGATTGTTGTAGACCGGTGCTTGGGAAAAGCCAATTGTGTATGCATTGTCTAGTGGGGCCTGGAAGCTTTGGGTTGGTATTACACAGTAAGTGCCTTGACAATCCACAGCGAGGGTGTTAGCGGCGTGGAAGGAACCTGAAATGGAACACACACACGCATACAGAATTACATTCCAAGCCCAAGGAGTAAAGAATGATAGTGACAGAGTCATTCATTGTTGCCGTGCTACGTAGCCAGGTGGGTTTTACACTGGTGGTGGAAGGGGTGAGTAATCCCCACACAATGTAACCCGCTGCAGTTTGAGTGCTATAAAAATGCCAACTGTTATCTTCATCATTCTGCTATGAGGAACTCTAAAATCTCGGTATGAAATTGTGACGGTAGTAAACTCACTTTTGGCCCAGGGCTGGAAGGTGCTGAGGTTCCTCTTGCCTCCATCCCCACTGATGTCAGAGTCACTGTCATTGAAGTCACTGTCTCCCTTGCCACTGTCCTTTACGCTCTGCTGGTCAATGCCACTGCGAATAGAATCAAACATTAGCCACTGCACCGCTGTATCTGATTATTGATGTGTGCTTTTTCCCCCCCTTATGAAGCCTTCCACCACCCAGCCCCTCTCTCCGGGCAACAACTGCAATCACGTGTACAGATACAGGATCTTAATTTGAGCCAGTTTAATACAGCAGGAAAATTATCCTGCAACAACAGGAAACGTGAATTATAATGTGGTTTATAATTAATGACCTGACGATGATATAACTTGGATCGATATGTTCTTCTGTCCTGCACCTGATTAGTTGGATGTGCATGTTTTTATATTTTTTCTATTATAATTAATGGATATATTTTTTGTAGTGGTTGATACATTTCTTGTTAGGGCAAATCAAGTCTGACATTTTAAAGTGGAAATTACACACTTCAGAAGCCTTTTTAAACCTGGAATGCACTATAAGTTTGCTTGTCCTGCTGAGCAGGAAAATTCTAAGAGTGATTCAATTAAAATCCTACATCTGCTGTATGCATGTGGAATGTTAAGCACCTTACAGTGTAAATGATTAGGGTTATGTAAATGATTTCTCATGGAAAATAATAATTGCGATAAAAGAGCACATCATGCCAAGTAGGATCAATGTGGTGGTATTCTTACCTCATTTGCAAGCAGTATTTTTCCCCTTGCCACATAGATGTTGGTAGGAAAGGCTTAGGAGGCAGGAACATCTAAAGAGCAAACACAAGAGAAGAGGATGGGAAATGATTTCAGCTACTTGGATCAGGAGTAGTGCTACACTTGAATGTGTACAGTTGTATTTAAACACAACTGAAACTGAATGAAATATTTCACTCACCTGTGACTCCAAGTCTCCATTTTTCTCCTCGTACAGGCTGGACTCATCAAGAGATGAAGAGGTCCTTTCATTGAGGAAACCCCTTGGTCCACCGTACATGTTGGGTTCTGCAGAGTTGAGCCTGGGATGATGCTTGGAGTCAAACAGGACGTGAGACACGTCTCTCTTGGAGTCTTGATCCTTCCCTCCTTGATTCAACTTGCATGTGATAACAACAATCACTATGGCAATCAGCAGCAGAGCACAACCCCCGCCGAGCATTATGATAACTACTACTGAAACATCCAAGCCTGCGTCTTCCTCATCAGTTGAACGTAGTACAATGACAACTTGGTCGTCTGAGAGCTGTGAATCTGTGACAACAAAGTGAATGGTGGCACTGCTGGAGAGGGGGGATCTTCCATTGTCACTCACTGCAATTTTGATTTCCAAGACATTTCCAATCGCAGAGGCCAGCCCCTGTTTTAGAGCTATTTCTCCAGTGTCTTTATTGATTGAAAATAGGTTAGAGTCACCTTGTACGATTCTGAAGCTGAGCTCACCATTCATGCCCTCATCCTCATCCTGGCCCTTGACACATAGGGCCAGGTACCCCAGTGGTGCATTGACAGGAAGAGGAACTTCAGCAGAGTCATTCAGCATAACAGGAAAAGTGAAATAGGGATAGTTGTCATTCTGATCAACAACTTTGATTCTGATCATGGATGTGCTTGACAGCTGAGGTGATCCCTTGTCATCAGCCTGGATGGTTAATTCAATCTGTTGGACGGTTTCAAAATCAAAAGATCTCAGACTATACAATGACCCTGACATTGGGTCTATAGACACATAAGTCAAAATGGAGGCCTCACCCACAACATCTGAATCAATTAGTTTGTATGATACTTTGGCATTTTTACCCATGTCAAGGTCACGTGCTACAACAGTAGTTATATATGACCCAGGGATATTATTTTCCAGGACAGAAACTTCATAAATGGATTTACTGAAGAGGGGGGCGTTGTCGTTCTCGTCGGTCACTCTGATGGTATACTGCTTCACTGTTTTGAAAGGTGGTGTTCCGAGGTCTTCAGCCACTACAGTGAGGTTATACTCTGGGATCTTCTCTCTATCTAAAGCGGTGGTTGTTACAATCATAAAAGTGTCCCCGTAGGCCTGTTGCAGCTTGAAATGATCGTGGCCGTGTAGGCTGCTGCGCACGTAACCGTTCGAGCCAGAGTCACTGTCCGAGGTGCTGATCAGCGCAACAAAACTTTCCTCCGCTGCGGCCTCCGTGATGTAAGCTACACCATCACTTGTCGAGGTCATTGGCTTGATAGTGATTTCTGGTGCGTTATCATTTACATCTACAACATCCACAACAACTTTGCAGGTCGATGGAATAGAATTTGTGCCTAAATCGGATGCTTTAATGTTCAATTCATAAGACCTCTGCTTCTCATAATCAACCAATGTTTTTAAAGTCACAGCACCGGAAATTCGGTCTACATTAAAAATGCGAACTGCTTCAGATGACGTGTCTTCTACAAATCCATACACTACCTCGCCATTGATGCCAGCATCTGGGTCAAACGCATGCACTTTCAGCACTTGGTAACCTATGGGTGAATCCTCATAAAGTTCAACTTTTAGTGAGTTGTGCTCAAACGTTGGGCTGTTGTCATTAAAATCCAGCACTTTGATATAAACAGTCATTGATCCGGATCTGGGTGGCTCTCCCCCATCTGTTGCCGTCACTTCAATTGTGTAGGAATCTTCAACCTCTCTGTCCATTGCTTTCACAAGCACAAGTTCAGCATACTTCACTCCATCCTCCCTGCTGCGCACATCAACTATGAAATGGCTGGAGGGAGAGATATGGTAACGTTGGATGTAGTTATTGCCGACATCATGGTCAACAGCGATGTCCAACGGGAATCGTGAGTCCACCTGAACATTCTCGGATATCTCAAGGGTCGTCTCTTTGTGGAGGAAGTGGGGTGAGTTATCATTGATGTCCTTTACCTCGATCTCCACGTGGATGAGCTGAAACTTTTCTTTGGAGAAGGCAACTATGTCGAAGGTGACAAAGCATCGCGGGGACCTTGGGCAGAGATGCTCTCGGTCAATCGTTTCCCCAACTGCTAAAAGTCCATCAATCTCCCTCATTTGAATCACAGACGAATTGGTCTCCTGCATGAAGCGGAAAGATGTTCCAGGGTCCTCTGCTGGGTCTATCTTTAAATCCTGAGACAGATTTCCAATCTCTGTCCCGGGCGCATCCTCTTCATAAGTGTAGTATCTCGTAGTTGTAGACTGAACCGAGTAGAACAGAACAGCAATCACCACGCACTCTCCAACTCCTCGAATCCAGCAGAATCCCATTTTAAAGGTCAATGAAGATGACGAAATAAAACGTAATAAAGAAAACGAGCTGGAAGTAAACTTGTTGTGATGTTGAGCTCGCTTGCCACGACCAACTAGATTGGATACAGTCCAAAGAGAGCATTGACCTATAAACCTTGATTTATGCAAATGAGTTGCCTAATAGACCAATGGCATTCAACTGGCTAGCCAAATGGGGCATGTTTGGTTTCCGGCTGGTGCCAATTACTGCAGCCCCTCTCATTGACTGTGCAAATGGTCTTTTTAAATACAATGGTAATGGAATTCTATAATGACAAGGAAAAACAGCCTCACATTGAAGTTTACATATTGTCACTTCTTCAATATACTATTAATCCAGTTTGACTTTTTCTATCTGAACAAATGACTTTCATTCACAGGTTATTTGAGGCTGATGTGTTATTTGAGACTGATGTGTTGGTCTGTTTATGAATACAGAAAAACTATAATCACCAACACTGTTGAACAAAAATATACATGTACCATGCATTCACTATAAATACTGTGAATACTTTATTAACCATGTATTAACCATCCAATGATATTATGGCATTTAAGTACTTTTATGTTGTGAATGAATGAACCATGAACAAATTGTGACCAATTGTAGTATTTAAAGGGAATTTCCATCACTTTTCAACCTCAAATTCTTTATCTCCAGCACCACACCAGTGTCTCCATATGTGAAAATGAAATTTAGTGTTAAAAAGTAATGATGTAACTAAAAGTAAAAGCATTTTAAAAACAGCGATTTTCAAACACTATGAGACTCATGGGGATTTGGGGAGAATGAACATGCCCTCTCCCTGGCTAAAACAGTTTGAAAAGGTTTTGAAAATGTTTTTTTTCTTCATGTAATCCTACTTGATTTTGAGCATTTCTTCTTATCGTTTTAACCAGAAGAACGTATAAATACACCATGTTCACATATGTAGACACTTGTACGGTGCTGGAGATGAATTCATATGAGGTAAAAAATGAGTCAACATGTCCTTTACACAACTTTGAAATGACCTTTGCTCAACCTTTTGTGCAGGCTTAGACTACATTTTGGTCAACATGCAAAAGTCACATGTTTACACTAGCCAACAACAGTAGTTGGGGTGTAGCCTACTGGTACTACTCGAGTGTGTGTTTTCACCAGATTTAAGTTTGACACAAAATAACATGTGTACTAGCTTTTGGCAAACATATGGGTATTAGTGTGTGTTGATTAAAAATACAGTTTTGGGTTTCAAAGGGCTCAGGTCTGACTGACACCTTTCACAAGTTGGAGCTAAATCTGTTTGTGCCCCTGATAGAGCAAGCACAGGAAGGCGTTAAAAACGACACACTTAAAAATAGTCACTGGGGCACTAAGCATTTGTTGGTCTTACAGATGATTGCATGTGTGGGGTACATAGATGAGGTAAAGAGAATTTAACATAAGGTAATCCACAATAGAGAATGTGATAGCTTGAGTCTGGTTTTAGCTGTGCCAAGAACAGTGCACCATCAATTAATTATAACTGTCTGGAATTCAATCAAACATGAACCTGCAATTCCAATGATTACAGCAGTGTCTTTGTTCACAAACTGCTGCCCAATCGTACACAAACACTTCTTATTCTGAGTTGAGATCAATCTAAGAGGTTTTTTACAATAACTAAAACCATCAGTAAGTCATTTTATTTTATTTGATGATGGGAAAAATAGATATACTGTGCAAGCACAGCAATGCAGGTTCAATTCAATATTGTTATGTACTTATTCATTCCTTTACACTTGTGTGTATAAAGTAGCTGTTGTGAAATTGTTAGATTGTTAGATATTACTGCATGGCAGGAACTAGAAGCACAAGCATTTCGCTACACTCGCATTAACATCTGCTAACCATGTGTATGTGACAAATAAAATTAGATTTCATTTGAATTGATGTGAGCTCATAGTTACAAGTGAATTGCCAGCTAATCTTAACACTTGTCCAGTGCTGGCCACTGATTGGCTGAATACTTGGGGCGCAGGTGGTTGGAGTTGTCAACAAAGCAGCATGACAGAAATATGATGCGAAGTTTCCGACCTACTGGTTTCTTTGAGATGATATATTTTATTTACCTTTATTTAACTAGGCAAGTCAGTTAAGAACAAATTCATATTTTCAATGATGGCCTAGGAACAGTGGGTTAACTGCCTGTTCAGGGGCAGAACAACAGATTGTCAGCTCGAGGGTTTGCACTTGCAACCTTCCGGTTACTAGTCCAACGCTCTAACCACTAGGCTACCCTGCCGCCCCATATATAAGGCGATATGTGCATTTGAACAACAGCATAAATACACCTATTTCACGTTTGCATGAAAAAAACGAATGGCCACTACTGCAGATGCTGCCACTACTTTGAACAGATTATATTATACTATTTAGAACAAGTAGCCGGCTCATGAACAAATGGGTGCAACAAGCATGCAGATGCAATAAGTGAAAACACATGATCTAATCTGGGGACAGCTAGCTAACAAAATGTCACATATCATGATGCGCTAGCCAGTTAACTTTCATTTTGAAATAACTTAATATTTCAGATGTAGTCAGATATTAGATTAGAAATACTTAAAATTAGCATAAGAGCTAAATAGCTAGCAAGCTACCAGCCAGCTGTAGCAATCTATCTGCTTATCAAAGGTAAATCAGTGTTTAATTTGGCCAAAACATTTACCAAACAATTTCTCAATAGGTTGTGTGTACCTAAAATAGGTTGTGTGTACCTAACTGCTGGAAAGAACCTTGCCAAAGACCAAAACGAACTAAAACGTCACAAAATGTCATCATAATATATGCACAAACTGTTTCGGATGGGAAACATGCCGATGTCTTAACACTCTTATTTCAACAAGTTCATAAAAATGATCCATCAATATTATAACCTGCCTTGTACAAAGCTTTCCATTATATATATTGATCTATTACTTACATTAAACACACAGTCTTAGTCCAACAGCATCTTCTCGTAAGAGGTACATGCTCTGTTGTGTTTATACTGGCATCAAACCATCACATGGGACTGAACTGGAGCTGCTAAGCCCAGTGCCTGATTCTCCATTATCAAATAATACCCTGAAAGATTGTCAGTAAGCTTCTGAGAAAAGTTAATGCACAGTCTTATCTGTGATTAGTGATGTTGTAGTATTGCGCTGTAGTCCAACTACTGAGGGTTCACACATAGTAACAGAGAGGAGAGGAACGCAATAACAAAAAGGCTGTATTAACTTGCTAATTGAACATATCGAATTTAACAGATTCAAGGGAATTGTTCTCGCACTACCACTGAAGCTATTTCATGAATAGGACAGGAGATATTTTGATGAACATGTGAAGAAATGTATAAATTATATGATAAAGTGGTCCCAATTTATGTTTACTTGTGCAATGTGCAATTGCAAGTTATATCATAGTTCTACAGTATTAATTAAATGTACAGTGTAAATTAAAGCATGTCTTTTCATTAATAATTAAAGTCCTGAATTATTAATGATAGTCAAAGAAAACATGTTCAGTAAACATATTTGAGATTCAGGAGCATTGGAACAGATTGCAGATGGTGGCTCTCCAGGCAGACTGGGGAGACTAGGAGCCCTTTACCCAGAACTCTCTTTAGCCCCCCAGGCTGGCAGGGTGTGGAAATCCAGGATTTCATGGCTAATGTGAGTCAGTTTGATAGATAATACTAAACAATTAGGCCAAATTAGTTGTTTGTCAGTAATAAGCTTAGGAGTTAATCTTATCAGCTTGTCACGCACACGTGACATTTCGGGTGGCAAACAGCAAATTCTACAATCAACCTAATGCTTCATCAAAACCACTCAGAGAACAATTAGTTTATTCTTATAAAATCTAAACAAGGCAACTGGTGTCTGAATAATATGATCAGTCATTGTTGAAAGATCCTATTTTACCTTGCAATTCTTTCAAAATACACATCATTCGCTCTGAGTATAGTAATAAAGAAAATACTGCAGGGTCATGTGTGTTTTCAGTCTGCGTTATTGTTATTGTGACCCAATGTGGCACGACACCAGACCGTGGCGTAAGTGCAATAGTCTCATCACTAATGATGCATAGCTAGCCTAGGAGTGATACTTGTTTGCCACTTAAGACTGGTGATTAAGGCAGATCACAGCTTGATTAGGACCTGTGTGGTGGCAGTAAGAGCATTAGAGCATATTAATGGGTTAGGCCATATGCTCTAGACTGGGGAGATTTTAATTAAAGGTAAGAATAATGTTAATCTTCTTCTTGGCAGGCCATAACACAATAATCATAGTAGCACATTTTTAGGAACGCTCTCTCTAATAACATGCCTTTTATACTGATACTAATATGGACCATGTGAGGACAGTTTGGGCCCCAAAGAGCAAACCTCTTGTCGTCCTCCACCTTGTAACATGTTTTTTTTCCCAATGTCCAAACAGCCAAGATGGCGTGGCACAGGATCAGGCTTTTGGTGACTCTGTAGACTTTAGTCCTGTAGCATATGTCACTGGGAGCAAATGTCCCACAACAGAGCATAAATAACAACCTGTTTGGATAACATTCATGTCAGCTACGTGTCATGTTATAATGGTGTCCTTGCCAGGGCAAGGTGATGTAGAGCTACTACTACATCATATAAAATGAGACATGCTTAACATTTTCAGGTTTCCCTGCCGTGCTGGTTTGGTTTGGTTAAAAATGAATAAAACAATGTTTTTATATTATGCCTGTCTGTATTTGAGATTATGCACATTATACTGACATGACAGTATGCAAAATGACATGTTCTCAGTTCGCTGATTTGTATGAAATACGATTCTGTGGGGACTGTTTATTTAAGTAAAATTTAAAAAATCACACCAAAAATATTAATTTGTACGATTTGAAATAGGAACATACATTACTCTATATTATTGATTATTCTGATTATGTTGATATATAATATATTATATACAGTCAATTAATTCGTTAATCTCAAATTATTCCAATGGCTTAAAACAGGCCAAGCCATCTCATCAGTTTCTTCATTTTACTTGTCACCTCAAGTGGTATATTAAGTGGGGGGTAGGCATGTCACTCTTTGGGCAATGGGGGGTCAAATGTTATGTGAAAATGCCATGTTTAATGTAAGCCATTTGGGCTGTCTGAAAGCCAGATAAAGCTTATCCCTCAGCCAGCTCAGGGTGTTGTAGCCTCGCAGTCAGTGGGACAAATGGGCGGGTGTGAGGGAGCAACAGATGTGGAGGTGCCAGAAGATCAGACTGGCTGGTGGTCCCTGTGGCCTTAGCACGTCCTGTGGCGTGAGACAGGGCCCACATAGCCCCAAAACACACATCATCCCTGCCACCCTCAAACACATTAGGACTGGCCAAATGATTTAGCTCATCATATTTTCTCTGTAGCTTGGTTCCTCGCAGTAAATACGTATGTTAGCTGGAATGGAAGAATCTACTTTGTTATTTACACACAATGTTTATATTTGTAAAACAAAGATCAATTATAGTAAAGTATGGAGTTATTGTATTATTTAGTGAAAAATGAACGAGTCTATTAGGGCTCAATATCTCAGTAATTGGATGTCTACGGATTGTAGTTTGAAACAAATGCCGCACATTAATTTGGATGCAAACATGTTTCTAGGATTTTCTTCATGTTGGCCACAGAAGGCTCCATCTTTTAATACATTTAGAGAGACACAATTTGTTGTTCAAATCCTCTGAAAACAAAGACAGATCAAAAGAAAAATTTGAATTATAGAACAAATCACACTTGGCAGAATGTATTGTACACATACCACTCCACCCCCTTCTCGACCTCATCCCATTGTAAAACTTGTACATTCTTCTTCAAAGAATGATTATAGTCATAATTAGATTTAACCCAGTTCTTAGTATTTTGTTGCTTTGGGAAATGATGTTCATTCAGATGACTGAAATGTGAATCTTTTTTGTTGAAAGGGCATTGATTCATACCACAGATTCAATCATCAACTCAGACACATCCACAATAATGGCTGTTTAATTGCGATGAGCAAGTAATCACTGTCAAATATTATAACATTGTACTATCCATCACTAGTTTATTTCCAGACACATGATTGTAGTACAAGTAATCCACAAAAACAAACTCTAAATTGTGGGCATTCACAAGAGCAATGGTGTCAGAATCCTAAAGCCAGTATTTACAATCCGGGGAGAGAGCGCCCTCTCCAGGCCATAGGTCTCCCTGCTGCTGCATAGCCATTCTGGCTTATGACATCCAATGACATGCTTAGAGGGAGAGAAAATACTCCCAGTAACCCCCCCCCCCCCCCCAACACACACACACACACAACCCGCCCCCCTTTCTAAAGTATAAATATCACGCAGCCTCTGATCAATATCCGGCCTGGCTAATGAATCATAAACAAGTGCGTGACGCACCTGTCTCAAAGTACATCTTCTCCTGGCAGATCATAGCAACACCAACCACAAGCTAATTAAAACGAGAGAGATAGGATTTTGTTTGGAGCCCCTGAACCTCAAAAGCATGTGATAAGCAGTCAAGTCTATTTGATAAACGTTGTGAGTGTGACGCGTAGGGCCCTAGCCGTGTTGCCTTTCACTCCGTGTTGGTAGAGCTCTGTGCTGAATGTTGCAATCCAATTAGGTTCACCACTTTACATTTCATGGTTCACATTGAATTTCACCACCTCAAGGTACATGGCTGAGAACCTTGGGAAATCAGAGATACACAGTACATATTTGTTTCTTTTTCACTCTCAATGATATTCCGTGGAATATATTTTGATCATTGTTCAGTACATATTCTACATGACAGATGACTATTCTAATTCCATTTTAATTTGGATTTTCCACATTTCCAAACTCGCATGGTCAGCTTGTATAAATCCTAGTCAAATTCCAAATTTCTATATTGCAATGTGTTGTATCTGAAGCTACAATGTTTATTTTTAACATTTATATTCCGTGTCAGTTACCATATCAGGCAGGGTAAATCACCATTTGTTTGGCAGTCCAGGCTGTGAATACATTTTATTCTTCGTGAGATGCTTGTATTATTCAACGTAAGAGTTTCAGTATAGCACGTGAGTGGGACTGTGTGTCTGTATGTGTGTATGTGTGTGTGTGTGTATGCATGCTAATTTGGATCTTTCAAGGACCAGGAATTATTCTCCTTCCCACTGAATATATTCCATAGCTAGATATTACTTTCAAAAAAATGTTACCTCTCCTTGAAGCAATTTCCTGCTTAGTGTTATCTGATACTGGTGAATAGCCTCTCATTGGCAGGGCCACATGACACTCTGGCTGGGTAGGACTTGTCTCTGAGCCCCCTCCCTGGCTCTTCACCAATCCAGAGTCTGCCTGGGCCTGACAGTCCCTGTCGGACTGGCCACCGGGGGTGGACTCCTGGGCCAACTGGCCACTGAGGGCTGTAATCAGTCCCTTTGACATATTTGGCACAAGGCTTGGGATTTGTAAAAACAACCTAGCGTCACGCCAGGAGATGGCAACATTGAGATGAGAGTTCCACACTGGAAACATTTATACTACCTTGTTATTACAGTTTTTCTCAATTGCTAAAACACTAAAACCCATTGGCTGAACAAAGTTCTCAGTTGCCTGGACTCATTTAGCTTATTATGCAGTCTGTTGTCAATACCTTCAACCATTTCACATGGTAAAACACAATTTGGAGATCTCACTTAGTCTTTTCAGCAAAACTCTAAACACATTCTCATTCTCAAAACACATTCTGCACTCTAATGCACATGTCATTCATACTGGTAAACACAAGTGGCAACAATCAAATACAAATAGAGAACATATGTCATTGATTGAACACAACCACTCAAAATTGATTTAACCTGTTTCAAATGATGCGACACAACCAATATAAGCCAGTTCAGAGAGCAAACAGGTTGTTGAAGGTGGGAAGGAGAAAGTCTGAGAATGGATACTGTAGTACAGTGCATTGTAGGCTGTATACTGTACAATGGATGAATTGTATGGCCATGAACATTGTGCTTTCCATTTATTAACAGTACTGACAGCTCAAAATATTTTGACTGGTTGCAGGTTCATATCAACAAAGAACAAGAATTACAGTATCACAGAGACAAAGGACAAGTTTGTGAGATGCAGGGTACAGTACTGTAAAAATAGGGGTAGAAGGAGGAGGAAGAACAAAAAACAAAATTGCAAAGAGCAAAGCAGAGTAGTAATTTCTGATCAATTTTGATCTACTATGATAGAACATGTTTTCATTCATCAAAGGACAATGACGGAAAAATATGATTTTTAAAACATTTTAATATTTACTTCTCCCTGAGAATTGTATGTTTTGAACAATGTGTTTTCTATTTTTCGGGTGTATTGTTTACTGACTGCTTGAGAGTGTATATCATTTTGATCACTTTGTTTATGATATTTGAGAGCAGTGTTTGATTTTGAACACAGGTAAAATTGTTTTGAGGCGAATGTTTCATTTTGCAAGAGGAGTCAGAGGTTATGTAAATTGTGCTTGAAGATGAGGTTTTGTGTTTAATGTTTTCAGGAAATGGAGCAAGGTTTCAGAAATTGTGTTTTTCAGCCATTGAGAAATACTGTAAGGGCTTGATGTCTTGTTGTGAGAAAGAAGAGGATGGACTCAGGTTTTATGAAAATAGAGGTATGACACAAGAAATAGACCCATCGCAGAAAACATATTGCAGTATATGTTGCAGAATCATTCTTGATAATGACAATGTTAATTGCCTGGAATGTATTTATTTTACTGACCAAATAAGCCCCCTAAAGATGTTTCCATTGCAATTTGTTTGGGTACTGTGCAGGAGGTTAGCATTTTTTGTCATGAATCTTGTTCTGGAGGCAGCTCTGGAGAGTGGTCACTAGCTGGCACAGCAACAAAGTATTAAAACCCTAACTTTAACCCTAACTTTAACCACACTGACTGCTAACCCTAATGCCTAACCCTTAACCTCAAATTAAGACCAAAAAGCACATTTTTGTTTTCATGAATTTTTACAATATTGCCAATTTTGACTTTTGATCTAAGGGGAATTTTCATCTAAGGGGAAATTGCTCAGTTCTGCCTCCAGGATAAGACTTGTGACAATAAATATAAACCTGCTACTGTGCACACACTTAAATCCCCTCTATAAAACTCACTGCATACATACATGCACTTACTGTATATTAGGGAGGAAAATGGCAATGAAGGCAATGCAGAGAGAGAGAGAGCGCGAGAGAGAGAGAGAGAGAGAGAGAGAGAGAGAGCTGGTCTCATACAGCAGAAAGTATAGATTAAAGGCCCAGTCCAGGCAAAAACTAGATTTTTCTGTGTTTTATATATATTACTACACCATGAGGTTGGTTTAATACTGTGAAATTGTGAAAATGACTGTAATGCACTTCTGCTATAAGAGACGTTTTAAAAGACAGCCTGAAATGTCTGGCTGTTTTGGTGGGATGGAGTTTTGGCCTGCCTGGTGACACCAGGCGGTAAATTAGTTAATAGACCAATAAGAATGAGAGTTCCAAAGCTCTCTGCCAATACAAGTTAGTTTTCAGTTTTCCCTTCCCCTCTCAGACCACTCCCAGACAGTCCTATAAAAAGTATTGCTTGAGAAACTGCTCATTGCTAAGAAGCTATATATTTTTTGGGACCATTTTAATTGAAACAATCACAGTAAGGTACTTAATTGCTACCCAGAAATAATTTGATATTGAGATAAAAATGGCTGCATTGGACCTTTAATTGTTACTCATAAATTATTTGATATTGAGATAAAAATGGCTGCATTGGACCATTAATGTTGAGGGGCAACAGCAACTCCCAGAATTGTTAGTCTCCCCAGTGTGCACACAGCGCAGAGAGGAGTTAACTGATTCCAATCTGGCCGAGTCCTGCGGTGCGAGGAATGTTTGTAGTGTGCTTGGTGATAGCGGACTCCATTACGGCGCTGAATCTCAAGGTAGCCTGTCATTGTGCCGGCAAGCAGAGAGGTTAATCAGATCCCAACTCCATTATGAACGGCAGTTATTTCAAAGGGCTTCTGTGAATAGGAGAAGCTTGGGTAAAAATGAAGCTCGTCTTAGTGCTTTCATGGAACGAGCGCAGATAAATGAGAGAGTCAGTGTACATTTTAAGAGATGCTCTGCAGTCCTGCAGAGCACAGCCAATGGGTGCTTTATAAAACCTCACTTATGAATTGTTTCAGATTAAGAAATGAGCTTCTTTCTTTTCAACTCAGCTGTGAAAAATGTCCACGTCTGCTTTGTTTGCTGTCAGGGGCAGCAGAGTTTAATAGATTTTTTGAAGTATAGAATTAATTTCACATAGAGGTTTAATGAAATGGGATTTTTCAAATTGGTCACAGTACTAACACTATTTCCTCAGTCACACTCCTCCAAAACGGAGGTTGAATATTGTACAGACGGCACATTTTCCCTCTCTGGCAGTTGAGATTGTCATAATGAGTCCCAATCCAAGTCAGTGCAGTAATAGGAAATGAAAGTGAGGGAGATAGTTCATGTTGCTGTTGAGCTAAATACAAGTCGGACTTAATTTCAGTCATAGGTAAATCTGATTCAGATGATAATGTCACATTTCTTGCACAGCACATTGCAATTTGCACTGTATTCCGATAATCTGTTTTCCAAGGTAGCAGAAGATGAAATTTGCTTAAGCTTGGAGAACAACAGGATAGTTATAAGGGAGGATATTTGTTAACAGCCCAGACAATCCCCCTCACTGCTAAGAGGTATTTAAGCACTGAAGATGGAGTGAGATGGAACATCTCATTTCCATAGCAGGATGGGGGAAACAGTCGGGCAGAAGGTGTTTTTTTCTGTTCAAGTGTCAGAGTGATCATGGTCATGCCACACTGAGGGCAGCAATCCGGGTGGGGGGGTGAACTATCAACCCCTACCCCAGAATACCGCACACGCACGCACGGGCGCACGCACACACACACACACACACACACACACACACACACACACACACACACACACACACACACACACACACACACACACACACACACACACACACACACACACACACACACACACACACACACACACACACACACACACACACACTTTTCTTAGTCTCATAGGAACAGACAGTGAACAAATTATGCAAACAGAGGATTTTACTGTTTTTCTGTGTATGGCTGTGCAAATGTGCCTTTGTGTTGGAGAGAGAAATTAGACTGATTAAAAATCAGGGCAAATTTGCAAACTGCTCAATGGTTCTCCTCGGGACTAATTAGCATGTTCACTGTGGAGGAAAAATACACTGTCTAACAAATCTTTAAGTCTTTCATTATTCAGATGATGTTTTGTGCATTTATATATAAGAGTGTTTATAATAATTAGGTGGGTGTTTACATTAGTCCTATTTTTCGCGCATTTCATTTGGAAATGTATATCCCACTCCCCCTGAGAGTGGGGCCATAGCCAGCGATCAGCCATTATTGACAGTGACCCTGGAACAATTAAGGTTAAGTGTCTTGTTCAGGGGTACTTTGACAGATTTTTCACCTAGTTGGCCTGGGGATTCGAAACAGCAACCTTCTGGTTACCTTCCGGTTACTGGCCCAACGCTCTTAAAACCTGCTGCCCCAGTTGGTTTTCATTTGTTTGTTTGAGAGCTCCAAACATACCCATTTCTCACAGAAAACAATTGGTACTATACATTCTGCAGAGGAGAGAAAGAGAGTGCAAGAGCACAATACAATTCAGTTAGAGGGCTTTTTCTGATTATCACATCCTACAGAATGGTATTGAGGCCCAGAACCATTCATTCCTCAATTATACACTGGCTGATGTGAAATGCAATGTTCTCGTGATGAACTGACTATTTGTTAAAGGTAACATCATACCCTGAAGCAGAGGGTAGGGGTCAGCCAGCACCAATGAAACCATGTTTAATGGTCAAACCCAACCAACGGCAGAGTAAGTTTTGGTGCTTCGGGAGAACAAATGAACTGTTGTTGGCCTTTCCATTGTGAGTCATGCAATACAATGCCTGGGAAAGCCTGGAGGAACACAATTGAAATGACCCAACTTGCAAACACAATGAATATTTAATTAAAGTTCAAGAATAGACTGTCCCTGGATGCTTCATCCTTGACTGTCACTGCAGTCCTTACAATATCTGTACAAAAGATGAGAAGCGTAATCAGTGTAAGAGCTGTTTTCTATTCATCTCGTGTCGGGCGATTGGGAACCTGAACAATTCCCCCTACTTCAATCTATCATTTATAAACTCTGGATTTTGTGTGCACCTGCTATCAGTGCATGCAGTCTCTATCAGACAGTCAGACTGTATGAATATATTCAACAGCATACTGAGACGGGGAACAGTGGGAAAACTGTTTTATGTTTTGAGCACTGAAGGACATTGAGTTTAATATTTAAACCCACTCTCTACAATGTAGAGTACAGCGCTCAGTGTGAGTTTGCTATACTTTTCTTCTTATCTCAACCAACAGGGCAATGGTCCCCTGTAGGATGGATCTGTTGCCAGGCTAAATCAGACAATCAATTGGGTAGACATAGAAGCGGAGGGAAAATGTTATTGATTGGTTCACATATTACACTCAAGCATTCTCTTTCAATTATCAAAGGGTTTCCTTTTAGTACAAAGAAAGGTTGCTATCTGATGTAGGCCTACAAAGACAAAAAATATGTATCACGGTAAATAAAACAAAAATAACAGTTACTATTGAGAGTACTTTAGTCGACCCAAAGCAGTCGTGCTTTCTCTGACGTATTATGAATATGTGCTCTAGATATTTCCGGACCATTTTAAAGCAGTGAGCCAAACAGCTACTCATTTACTTAATTTATCCTCCATGAGCTTTGGAGGCTAGCTGAGAGTTGTTTCTGAGCGACTTTGGTTCCTCTCGTTCTGTTGTCGCTGGGAGCTGGTGTCACCATGGTTCAGGCTGTCAAAAGCAAACTCAGTAAGGGCTTTTCTGTCAGGCCACATCACTCCTTTTTCCTACACTCACACGCTCTTTCTCTTGTTGTGTTGGTTTAGCGTACTCCTCTATCTTTCCGGGTTTTTTTTTTTTCAATTTCTGCAAATACTCACCACAAACTACTAAGGACATTGTTGTAACTCGCCAGGGTGGACAATGGACCCAGTTATATGAAAGAAACATCAGATACACTTGATTTAGTAGCATTACCCTTTTTAAAGTCATTATACACGCTTCAATAAATGCCAAATTTCAACCTGTAATAGACACCCCCCACTAGACTATAATAGATCACCACAGTAACTGATGACTATGTATACATGTAATTGCATAGTCACTTTGTTCTATGTGGAGGATGGTTTTGTATGGAAGAGTTCTCTTCTTTGTGCACTGTACTCTAACATTGTCCTTGTCGCTTTTCAGGGAGCTCGTGAATCTTCTCAACACCCAGAGACATTTCAAATAAATTCTTCATTGGCCTGTCATAATGCCTTTCCACTCCCATCAACACCAGTAAGAGACTCTCGTGATCCACTATGAAATGGCCTCATTGTGCGGGGCATGAAGGATTTCTCCAGCTCCATCTCCGGGAGAGCGCTCTGAACTGTGAATTCCTCTTTCAGACAGCGAAAGGCCCAGAGCAATGGGCCGCCAGCACTGTTGATGCACTCAGTTGCTTCACGTGTCTAAAACTGTCTGACATGTTTAGGTTCGCCATACCTTTGCTCAATATCTGGATGATGTTTCCCTGGCAACCATGAGGTTATGTCCATTGGTTTAAGCAAGACCAATGATTAAAGCACTAATGTTCTAACTTTGAAGTATGAATATTCTGATGAGTTGATCATGGGAGACAATTCTATAACAATCTCATGTGATGTCTGGGCTGATGCTTATCTTCTATTGGTTGGACTCCTCCCTATCTAATCTGCATCTACTGGAAAGTTGCAGATGTAAAGACAGAACACAACAGAACCAAAAGGATACTTTACTCAGACTTGACTTTTAGGTTATTACACCTGTAATCTCCGAGGACTCTCTACTCTACTCTCTACTCTTCTCAGGACTACCGGGATGACTTCACAGAGTATTGCTTTACTCACCTCATTCTCAAAACAGGCACGGACCAAACATACACCTTACCTGACCTGGCAGCATGGTTGTACAGAAAGTCCCAGGCTAATGGCCCCGTTTATATCATGACATATTTAATTACGTCGTACATCATCTTCACGGAGTCTTGCCCCACTACTGAATAGACAAGTGGAGTGTTTGTAACGCAAGATGGAGGAGAGCCTGTCTATCACTAGAGATCACATTCATTTTGGGAGATTGCAAAATATTGCCTTTTCATTGAAATATGTTGTCTCAGGTGATAATAAAGCTTGTTTTGTATAGCTACTTTTTCCTCGACTTGCTTCTTTAACTTTATAGCAAACTTCCTTGCACTGCAGAGCAGCTAGCAAGCTAGCTAAAAAATAGGCTAGGTTGAAGATACCATTATAGCTAGCAACCTCCACATAATAATTATAATCAAAAACAAACATTATTACCAAACTTAAATGGGAGGCAACAGTCATATAATATAATTGGCTTAAGAGCCAATGTGTATTACTTAACATTACTATTTAAATAGTACTCATGTATAGGAATGGGTCATTTTTATTTATTTTATTGATTTATTTCACTTTTATTTAACCAGTTAGGCCAGTTGAGAACAAGTTCTCATTTACGACTGTGACCTGGCCAAGGTAGAGCAAAGCAGTGCGACACACACAGTACAGAGTTACACATAGGATAAACATGTACAGTCAATAACACAATATAAAAGTCTATATACAGTGTGTGCAAATGTAGTAAGATTAGGGAGGTAAGGCAATAAATAGGCCTTAGTGGCGAAATAATTACAATTTAGCAATTAAACTCTGGAGTGATAGATTGGCAGAAGATTAATGTGCAAGTAGAGATACTGGGGTGCAAAGGAGCAAAAAAAACAAAAAACAATATGGGGATGAGGTAGTTGGGTGGGCTATTTACAGATGGGCTATGAACAGGTGCAATGATCGGTAAGCTGCTCTGACAGCTGATGCTTAAAGTTAGTGAGGGAGATAAGTATCCAGCTTCAGTGATTTTTGCAATTCGTTCCAGTCATTGGAGGCAGAGAACTGGAAGGAAAGGCAGCCAAAGGAGAAGTTGGCTTTGGGGGTGACCAGTGAAATATACCTGCTGGAGTGCATGCTACGGGTGGGTGCTGCTATGGTTACCATTGAGCTGAGATAAGGCGGGGCTTTACATAGCAAAGAATTACAGATGACCTGGAGCCAGTGGGTTTGGCGACGAATATGAAGCGAGGGCCAGCCAACGAGAGTATACAGGTCGCAGTGGTGGGTAGTATATTGGGCTTTGGTGACAAAACAGATGGCACTGTGATAGACTACATACAATTTGCTGAGTAGTGTGTTGGAGGCTTTGTAAAGGACATCGCCGAAGTCAAGGATCGGTGGATAGTCAGTTTTACGAGGGTATGTTTAGAACCCTGAGTGAATGAGATTTTATTTTGGATTGGACATGCTTAATGTGAGTCTGGAAGGAAAGTTTACAGTCTAACCAGAAACCTAGGTATTTGTAGTTGTCCACATATTCTAAGCCAGAACTGTCCAGAGTAGTGATGCTAGATGGGCGGGCGGGTCTGGTCAGCGATCGGTTGAAGAGAATGCATTTAGTTTTGCTTGCATTTAAGAGCAGTTGGAGGCCACGGAAGGAGTGTTGTATGGCATTGAAGCTCATCTGGAGGTTTGTTAACACAGTGTCCAACGAAGGGCCAGAAGTATACAGAATGGTGTCGTCTGCGTAGAGGTGGATCAGAGAATCACCAGCAGCAAGAGCAACATCATTGATGTATACAGAGAAAATAATCTGCCCAAGAATTGAACCCTGTGGCACCCCCATAGAGACTACCAGAGGTCCGGACAACAGACCCTCCAATTTGACACACTGAACTCTTATCTGAGAAGTAGTTGGTGAACCAGGCGAGGCAGTCATTTGAGAAACCAAGGCTGTTGAGTCTGCCGATAAGAATGCGGTGATTGACAGAGTCGAAAGCCTTGGCCAGGTCGATGAATAGGGCTGCACAGTATTGTCTCTTATTGATGGCGGTTATGATATCGTTTAGGACCTTGATCGTGGCTGAGGTGCACCCATGACCAGCTCGGAAACCAGATTGCATATCGGAGAAGGTAAGATGGGATTCGAAATGCTCGGTGATCTGTTTTGTTAATTTGGCTTTCAAAGACTTTAGAAAGGCAGGGTAGGATGGATATAGGTCTGTCACCCCCTTTGAAAAGGGGGATGACCGTGGCAGCTTTCCAATCTTTACTGTTCTCAGATGATAAGAAAGAGGAGGTTGTACAAGCTAGTAATAGGGGCTGCAAAAATTGCGGCGGATAATTTTAGAAGGAGAGGTTCCAGATTGTCTAGCCCAGCTGATTTGTAGGGGTCCAGATTTTGCAGCTCGTTCAGAACATCAGCTATCTGGATTTGGGTGAAGGAGAAATGGGAGAGGCTTGGGCAAGTTGCTGTGGTGGGTGCAGAGCTGTTGGCCGGGGTAGGGGTAGCCAGGTGGAAAGCATGGCCAGCCGTAGAAAAATGCTTCTTGATATTCTCGATAATCATAGATTTATCGGTGGTGACAGTGTTTCCTAGCCTCAGTGCAGTGGGCAGCTGGGAGGAGGTGCTCTTATTCTCCATGGACTTTACAGTGTCCCATAACTTTTTGGAGTTTGTCCTACAGGATGCAAATTTATGTTTGAAAAAGCTAGCCTTTGCTTTCCTAACTGCCTGTGTATATTTTGTTTTCAAGTTGCTAGCTATCCCATAAAGGCATCACCAAAAACACATATTCATCTTCTTCTGTGGTTTGGTATCTTCCTGTTCTTCAACTGACTCTGGCTGGACTGTTAGAAAAATGTATTGCAAAGGAGCCTTTAACATCAAGGGGGCATTGCATTTCCAGAGCATCGTCCTGCCACAAGCTGTGCAACACCTGAACCTCACTACACAGTAAAATCAAAGGGTTCTATATGGTGCCAATTAAGAGTTCTTTGGCTTTTAACCACAGGGGAACCTTTTTTGAAGGTCCTATAAAGAACCACGCTCATAAGGGTCTAAATGTAACCTGTGTGGTGATATATCCCTTTCCTAAGGTTCTATTACGAACCATTAAAAAAGGTTCTACATACACTGCATTCGGTATTCAGACCCCTTGACTTTTTCCACATGTTGTTACATTACAACCTTATTCTAAAATGATTATTATTTTTAATTCCATCATCAATTTATTATTATTATTTTTTGCTCTGACATGCACTGTCAACTGCTGGACCTTACATAGACAGGTGTGTGCCTTTCCCAATCATGTCCAATCAATTGAATTTACCACAGGTGGACTCCAATCAAGTTGTTGAAACATCTCAAGGATGATCAATGTAAACAGGATGCACCTGAGCTCAATTTCTAGTCTCATAGCAAAGGGTCTGAATACTTATGTAAATAAGGTTTCTGTTTTTTAAAATTTTTAATAGATTTCCAAAAATGTCTAAAAACCTGTTTTTGCTTTGTCATTATGGGGTATTGTGTATAGATTGATGAGGAACATTTTTAATTGAATCAAATTTAGAATAAGGCTGTAACGTAACAACATTTAGAAAAAGGAAAGGGTCTGAAAACTTTCCGAATGCACTGTAGCAACAGAAAAGGGTTCCGCTATGGTCACAACCCCTTTCGGGGCTATATATAACACTTTTTATGGTTCTTTATAGAACCTTTATAGAGAATGGTTATATAAAGAACCTTTCTCAATCTCAAAGGTTATTTGAAGAACCATACACTAATTTTTATTCTGGTTTAATAGCCATATTATATTGTTCAAATTCCATATGTTTTATTATTGTGTTTATAAAAAAATGTATTCAGTTGTCACAATCAGGTGTGCCTGCTCTGCAATGGCTGGGGATCCCCGATGAGAGAATCAAGAACTACTGACTAAGGCAACCATACTCTATTGTCACAGGGAAAAGACATGAGTCTTTTCTAAGACATCATCACTAGCCATAGACATACATGACATGCAATAGAAAAACACAACCAATTCTATAAACTAGAATGACACTCTCACATGCCTCACCTCATGATACCCCTACAGCCAGTATGTAAAGGCCAGTCAGGTGGACCAATCTCCGTCCTTAGAAGACTTGGCTGGTCCCTTCCTATTAGTGTCTCGCCTTCTCCTGAGCTATTGAGAAATGTGGTATTCGAGCATAAATAAAAAGATCAGTGGCCTAAAATGATTTATGCTGAACCGGATTCTGGCAACAGCGAACTGAAGAAACCAACCTTCTGAGGACATGCGTTCGCTGATGGACGCATCAAGACCGCTGCCATCCAGGTCATAAGGTAAGACTTAGATTCGGCCAGTAGCCCGGCTCGCGCACCTCCCAAGTTTCCGCGATGAAGACGCAGGTAATCCTGCCACCTAGAACAAACTTTCTCCTTGTTTAGAATGTCTTCAGGCGGCTGTGTAAGAAAGCCTGTCCCTTTAAGAGTGCCTGACGACGTCACAGCTTGCACGAGCTCGCAGAGTGTTCATGCATTCCCAAGTTCAGCTCGCCACCTGCGACTGTGGCTAAATCTCATGTTTCAAACATTTATTTCCTACTGTTTAATCATTCACTATTTGTGAATGCAAGAACTGTGAGTACAGTATTTGTTTCCTTATGTTTTTGTGACGACTTTATGTCATGTTCCGTTATTATAGTAGAACTTATGCACTTTATGCTAGCTAAGTAACTACTGTTAGCCACATTTTGCCTGTTATATTGGCTGGCTAGCTGGCTAAGTGTTGTTAGCCATTTGTACCTCGTTTTGAGTCATTGTATTGTCATTGCAGATGGGAAATGCTCAGCGCTGTTGTTTATTATTGCTAATTAATATTAGCCTTATATCATGTCAAGCCATAGTATTGATATTTTTCTATTTCATTGTTGAACGTTCAGACCAGACATTCCTATGGATAATTAGAACTTTATTGGACAATCACAGCTAAATGATCACAGAAAACTGAACTTCATGTTAACCCGCAATCAAGATTAAAGAACCGTGAACTGAGAAACAGTCTCTCTCCCATGTCTCTCTAATGGGAGCACAATCTCCATATCTTTACCTACTCACACAGCTAATAATTCCCAGAGGTTCTCAGCCTGTTCAACACCTCTCTTTCTCTTCTTTTTTCCCCCTACTCTTGTCTTCTTCCTCTTCTCTACCCTTCTACTCTCCTTCCTCTGACTCCATCAATTTATGTAAGCCCAATGTTTTTGTTGTGACCCACTGAGCCCACAGAAACTTTTTAACCCTCTTTCATGGGTCACAGAAGAGACCATGTTTAGTCAAAGTCTTCTTTTCTCCTCCAGAAAGAAGAGTCAAAGTAAAGGACAGCATCTCAGGGTGGGTTGATTAAGTCCAGGTCAGAAACAAACAAAAGTCAATCATTCCTGGAACAACCAAATAAGAACTTGGTTGCTCCAGGAATCTCTCCAGACTTGGTTATACATTAAGTGATCAGTTTTAATACTTGGGGTTTCAAACCAAGAACATGCAGTTAACCCACTGTTCCTAGTCCGTCATTGAAAATAAGAATCTGTTCTTAACTGACTTGCCTAGTTAAATAAAGGTAAAAAATATTTTAAAAAAATATAAAAAATGTACTGCATGCAAATCACACCAGCATAGAAAGGGGAAAAAACACATTTAACTTCCAAGGCTCCTCAAAATCAGCTTGTACAGTTTTCATGGCCCTACCTTTTAAGATATATGTCAGTTTGATTTATTGTTCGCCTGACAGTTATTGGACTTTGGTGTTTACCTCTTACACATAAAACTGCATCAAAAATTAAGAAGATCCTGGCGCGTTGAAAAATATTTTAAAAGCTTTCCATGTATCTCTCTTTCAAGTGCTTAACCGATTACTTTCTTTTCAACTTTATGTTTAGCAGACCACAGACAATCTGAAAACATTTAAATGTGACTAGGCAAGTCAGTTAAAAACTTCTCTAGGATAGGGGGCAGTATTTGGAATTTTGGATGAAAAGCATGCCCAAATTCAACTGCCTTCTACTCATCCCCCGAAGACAAGATATGCATATTATTAGTAGATAGAAAACACTCTGAAGTTTCTAAAACTGTTTGAATCATGTCTGTGAGTATAACAGAACTTATGTAGCAGGCGAAACCCCGAGGACAAACCATTCAGATTTCTTTTTTTTTGAGGTCACCCTCTTTTCAATTAATTTTCATTGGGAATCCAGATTTCTAAGGGACTTGCTTGCAGTTCCTACCGCTTCCACTGGATGTCACCAGTCTTTAGAAATTGGTTGAGGTTATTCCTTAGTGTAATGAAGAAGTACGGCCATCTTGAAAAAGGGTCACTTCATGTGTACTGTTTGATAGGAATTGGGAATCTAGATTTCTAAGGGACTTGCTTGCAGTTCCTACCGCTTCCACTGGATGTCACCAGTCTTTAGAAATTGGTTGAGGTTATTCCTTTGTGTAATGAAGAAGTACGGCCATCTTGAAAAAGGGTCACTTCATGTGTACTGTTTGATAGAGGCGCATGACCAGAAAGCATGCTTGAGTTTGTTTTCTTCCTGTATTGAACACAGATCATCCCGTCTTAAATTTTATCTATTATTTACTTTACAAAATACCTAAAGTTGTATTACAAAAGTAGTTTGAAATGTTTTGCCCAAATTCAACTGCCTTCTACTCATCCCCCGAAGACAAGATATGCATATTATTAGTAGATAGAAAACACTCTGAAGTTTCTAAATCTGTTTGAATCATGTCTGTGAGTATAACAGAACTTATGTAGCAGGCGAAACCCCGAGGACAAACCATTCAGATTTCTTTTTTTTTGAGGTCACCCTCTTTTCAATTAATTTTCATTGGGAATCCAGATTTCTAAGGGACTTGCTTGCAGTTCCTACCGCTTCCACTGGATGTCACCAGTCTTTAGAAATTGGTTGAGGTTATTCCTTAGTGTAATGAAGAAGTACGGCCATCTTGAAAAAGGGTCACTTCATGTGTACTGTTTGATAGGAATTGGGAATCTAGATTTCTAAGGGACTTGCTTGCAGTTCCTACCGCTTCCACTGGATGTCACCAGTCTTTAGAAATTGGTTGAGGTTATTCCTTTGTGTAATGAAGAAGTACGGCCATCTTGAAAAAGGGTCACTTCATGTGTACTGTTTGATAGAGGCGCATGACCAGAAAGCATGCTTGAGTTTGTTTTCTTCCTGTATTGAACACAGATCATCCCGTCTTAAATTTTATCTATTATTTACTTTACAAAATACCTAAAGTTGTATTACAAAAGTAGTTTGAAATGTTTTGGCAAAGTTTACAGGTAACTTTTGAGATATTTTGTTGTCACGTTGCGCAAGTTGGAACTGGTGTCTTTCTGGATCAAACGAGACAAATAAATGGACATTTTGGATATATATTGACGGAATTAATCGAACAAAAGGACCATTTGTGATGTTTATGGGACATATTGGAGTGCCAACAAAAGAAGCTCGTCAAAGGTAAGGCATGAATTATATTTTTATTTCTGCATTTTGTGTCGCGCCTGCAGGGTTGAAATATGTTTTCTCTCTTTTGTTTATGCAGGTGCTATCCTCAGATAATAGCATCCTTTGCTTTCGCCGAAAAGCCTTTTTGAAATCTGACAGGTTGGCTGGATTCACAACACGTGTAGCTTTAATTTGATATCTTACATGTGTGATTTCATGAAACTTAGATTTTTATAGGAATTTATTTGAATTTGGTGCTCTGCATGTTCTCTGGCTTTTGGCCAAGTGGGACGCTAACGTCCCACATATCCCAGAGAGGTTTTAAGAACAAATTCTTAATAACAATGATGGCCCACTGGGGAGCAGTGGGTTAACTGCTTGTTCAGGGGCAGAACCACAGATTTTTACTATATCAGATCGGGGATTCAATCCAGCAACCTTTCAGTTACCAACCACTATGCTACCTGCTGCCCCAATAAAATGAATCGCTATTTTCTATATTTTCTGTGTGGAGTGATTTTCTCTCTCCCGAGGATTGTTTTTTATATTTTATTTCCCTCTCAGCTCAATCCACATATTCACTCACTCTCTGACATCTCTGTTGACAGCTCATGTTTGAGCAATGGATCTGCTGTCTACCTGGATGTTGTCATATTTATCAAATCAAATTTTATTGGTCACATACACATATGTAGTAGATGTTATTGCGGGTGTAGTGAAATGTAACTGGCATTGTTGATGCTAAAAGTTTGTTTTTCATCTGATCAAATTTGCCATGAGAAAAAAACAGCAAGTTGCATTAAATAACTGAATTTTAATGATAACGTTTTTGCTCAGGATCTCACTGGGTGAAGTCCATAGGACTGAATCTGGATGAATGCAACAACCATATCTCAGTCACTAGCAAATACATTCATGGGTGTTAACTTTACTATTCACTTGATAAGCAAGGCACTCTTGGAAATAAGGCTCTACACCAAGCAGTGTGTTAACTTAACACTGGCCAACATTTTCAGTGTTCATTTAACACGGTGTTGATTTAACACTGGAGAATTTGCTATGCATGAATTTCACAGGTCACAACTAGCAGTGCTCAAGAACACTTGACATAGAGTATACATGAATGCTTTGGGGATTTAAACTTGCAACCTCTTGGTCGAGTGCATCGATATTAACACACACTCAAAACATAGTGCTGTTCCCTGGGGTTCAAAAAGGTCAAAGGTACCCTTCGCAGGTATATATATGAATTCACATTGTACTGTTTGCTACCTTGTGGGTATCATGGGACATTTTTCTACCCATTATTTTGAATATAAGGTTCGCTCATCAGTGTACTTTGCTAGGTGGGGCCAATGTACTGGTGGGGGTCATTAGCATATTTGGGGCTGTGGTCAATTATCTGTGTAGTTGTGCTAACCGCCAGTAAAGTGTGTAGTAGTACAAGTACTTGATTGTTATGATGATGAAAACCTACTTTGATACCAGCTGTTTTGGGAATTGTGCCAGGTGCTGGTGTGAACCTATTTTCAACCGGCTGGAAATGCTCAATGCTTCAGGAACCTTAATTTCCCCATCACCACAGTAATTTACTGTTACATTTACAGTGTCTGACTTGCAGCTAGTTGACAGTAAGTTATTGATAATTAAATATGAACTTTCTGTGAACCAGCTGCCATTAAGCTACTGTGCCATGGAATTGGTACATTGAAAATCTCTTCCCATTTATTTTGCAACCTGTCAAGATTGTTGTACTCAAACTGAACTATATATCTCTATTTAAAGTGCATTCAGAAAGTATTCAGACCCCTTGACTTTTTCCACATTTTGTTTCTGTACAGCCTTATTCTACAATGGATTAAATTGTTTATGTTCCTCATTAATCTTCACACAATACATGTTTAATTTTTAATCACTTACTGTCAACTAGCTGCAAGTCAGACACTATAAAGGTAACAGTAAATGAACCACCTAACTGAGGAACTTAATTTAATCTTGCGTAATACCCTAGATGCAGTCGCACCCCTAAAAACAAAAAACATTTGTCATAAGAAACTAACTCCCTGGTATACAGAAAATACCCGAGCCCTACAGCAAGCGTCCAGAAAATTGGAACGTAAATGGAGCTACACCAAACTGGAAGTCTTCCGATTAGCTTGGAAAGACAGTACCGTGCGGTATCAAAGACTTAATTGAGGAGAATAAGAACAATCCTAAATGTATTTTTGATACTGTCGCAAAGCTAACTAAAAAGGATCATTCCCCAAGAGAGGATGGCTTTTACTTCAGCAGTGATAAAATCATGAATGTCTTTGACGAAAAGATTATGATCATTAGAAAGCAAATTACGGAATCCTCTTTAAATACGTGTATATCTTCAAAGCTCAGTTGTCCTGAGTCTGCACAACACTACCAGGATCTAGGATCAAGGGAGAACACTCAAGTTTTTTTAACACTACATCTCTTGACACATTGATGAAAATAGTCATGGCCTCTAAACCTCCAAGCTGCATACTGGACCCTATTCCAACTAAACTACTGAAAGAGCTGCTTCCTGTGCTTGGCCCTCCTATGTTGAATATAATAAACGTCTCTCTATCCACGGGATGTGGACCAAACTCACTAATAGTGGCAGTAATAAAGCCTCTCCTGAAAAAGCCAAACCTTGACCCAGAAAATATTTTAAAAATATCACATTTTGATACAATGAAACATGATGAAACTTGATGAAACCCCAAAATTGCCCTCGCTGGAAGCCTGTGTTTCAGACATAAGGAAGTGGATGGTGGCAAATGTTTTACTTTTAAACTCGGAACAAACAGAGATTCTAGTTCTAGGTCCCAAGAAACAAAGAGATCTTCTGTTGGATCTGACAATTAATATTGATGGTTGTACAGTCGTCTCAAATAAAACTGTGAAGGTCTTCTGCGTTACTCTGGACCCCATTCTCTCTTTTGACGAAAATATCAAGACTGTTTCAAGGACAGCTTTTTTCCATCCACATAACATTGGAAAAATCAGAAACTTTCAGTCCAAAAATGATGCAGAAATATGTATACATGCCTTTGTCACTTCTAGATTAGACTACTGCAATGCTCTACTTTCCAGCTACACAGATAAAGCACTAAATGAACTTCAGTTAGTGCTAAACACGGCTGCTAGAATCTTGACTAGAACCCAAAAAATGTATCATATTTCTCCAGTGCTAGCCTCTACACTGGCTTCCTGTTAAGGCTAGGGCTGATTTCAAGGTTTACTGTTAACCTACAAAATATTACATGAGCTTGGTCCTAAACTCAGCAAAAAAACTGTCAATTGTCAACTGCGTTAATTTTCAACAAACGTAACGTGTAAATATTTGTATGAACATAACAAGATTCAACAACTGAGACATAAACTGAACAAGTTACACAAACATGTGACTAACAGGAATGGCATAACGTGTCCCTGAACAAAGGGGGTGTCAAAATGAAAAGTAACAGTCAGTATCTGGTGTGGCCACCAGCTGCATTAAGTACTGCAGTGCATCTCCTCCTCATGGACTGCACCAGACATCTCCAGTTCTTGCTGTGAGATGTTACCCTGCTCTTTCACCAAGGCACCTGCAAGTTTCCGGACATTTCTGGGGGAAATGGCCCTAGCACTCACCCTCCGATCCAACAGGTCCCAGACATGCTCAAAGGGATTGAAATCTGGGCTCTTCTCTGGCCATGGCAGAACACTGACATTCCTGTCTTGCAGGAAATCACACACAGAATGAGCAGTATGGCTGGTGGCATTGTCATGCTTGAGGGTCATGTCAGGATGAGCCTGCGGGAAGGGTACCACATGAGGGAGGATGTCTTCCCTGTAACGCACAGCATTGAGATTGCCTATGACAATAAGCTCAGTCCGATGATGCAGTGACATACCGCCCCAGACCATGACGGACCCTCCACCCTCAAATCGATCCCGCTCCAGAGTACAGGCCTTGGTGTAACGCTTATTCTTTCCTGACCAAGAACCTTCTCCCCTGATTGCTCAATTTGGCCGGGCGGCCAGCTCTAGGAAGAGTCTTGGTGGTTCCAAACTTCTTCCATTTAACAATGATGGAGGCCACTGTGTTCTTGAGGACCTTCAACACTTCAGACAGTTTTTAGTACCCTTCCTAGATCTGTGTCTCAACACAATTCTGTCTCAGAGCTCTACGGACAATTCCTTCGACCTCACGGCTAGGTTTTTGCTCTGACATGCACTGTCAACAGTGGGACCTTATATAGGCAGGTGTGTGCCTTTCCAAATAATGTCCAATCAATTGAATTTACCACAGGTGGAATCCAATTAAGTAGTAGAAACATCTCAAGGATGGTCAATGTAAACAGGATGCACTTGAACTCAATTTCGAGTCTCATAGCAAAGAGTCTGAATACTTACGTAAATAGGTGTTTCTGTTTTCTGTTTTGTATTTTTTTTTACAAACATTTCGAAAAAATATGTTTTTTCTCTTTCTCATTATGGGGTATTGTGTGTAGATTAATGAGGACATTTCTTTATTTAATACATTTTAGAATAAGGCTGTAATGTAACAACATGTGGGATATGTCAAGGGGTCTGAATACTTTCCGAATGCAGTGTATGCCAATTGTTTTCAGCCATTATTTTTCATTAATATACAGTATGGCAGACAAACCAGTTCTCTACCTTCTCCCTCTTTCTCCCTATTTGTTATATCTTTTCTGGATGAAAAATGTATATAGTAAGCAGCTTTGTATGGCTTGTTTAAGAAAGAGTGATACTTTCAACAAAGATTGATTTTCAATTTGTCGGAAATTAGAAGTTGGAATCTACAGTACCAGCCAAAAGTTTGGACAAACATACTCATTCAAAGGTTTTTCTTTATTTTTACTATTTTCTACATTGTAGAATAATAGTGAAGACCTCAAAACTATGAAATAACACATATGGAATCTCAATTGGGTTGAGGTCGTGGTGATTGTGGAGGCCAGGTCATCTGATGCAGCACTCCATCCCTCCTTGGTCAAATAGACATTACACAGCATGGAGGTGTGTTTTGGGTCATTGTCCTGTTGAAAAATAAATTATAGTCCCACTAAGCGCAAACCAGATGGGATGGCGTATCGCTGCAGAATGCTGCGCTAACCATGCTGGTTAAAATTAAGTATGCCTTGAATTCTAAATAAATCACAGACAGTATCATCAGCAAAGCTCCCCCACGCCATCACACCTCCTCCTCCATGCTTCAAGGTGGGAACCATACATGCGGAGATCATCCGTTCGCCTACTCTGTGTCTCACAAAGAAGTGACGGTTGAAATCAAAATCTCAAATTTGCACTCATCAGTCCGACCAAATGACAGATTTCCAACAGTCTAATGTCCATTGCTCATGTTTCTTGGCCCAAGCAAGTCTCTTCTTATTATTGGTAGTGATTTCTTTGTAGCAATTTGACCATGAATGCCTGATTCACGCAGTCTCCTCTGAACAGTTTATGTTGAGATGTGTCTGTTACTTGAACTCTGTGAAGCATTTGTTTGGGCTCCAATCTGAGGTAAAGTTCACGGTAATGAACTTATCCTCTGCAGCAGAGGTAACTCTGGGTCTTCCTTTCCTGTGGTGGACCTCGTGAGAGCCAGTTTCATCCATAGCACTTGATGGTTTTTGCCACTGCACTTGAAGAAACGTTCAAAGTTCTTAAACATTTCCCGATATAAAATATATTTTGGTTACTATATGATTCCATATGTGTTATTTCATATTTTTGCTGTCGTCACCATTATTCTACAATGTAGAAAATAGTAAAAATAAAGAAAAACCGTAGAATGAGCAGGTGTCCAAACTTTTGACTGGGACTGTAAATAAAGGCAAAAACCACAAGCCACTGACGCTGACCTTTGAAACATCTACATTTTAAAAAGTCTTAATAAAGCCATGTAATATAGCACACCTTCTCAATAAATCCATTATTTATTTCAGGCAGGTCTTAAGAAGCATGACATGAAGAAAATGTAGTCTATTTCAGAAGAACAGAATAGCATACTCTGAGTTATCATTCTGTTAGGTCCTGATCTGGCTACGTCAAATGACTGTGGGCTACACTAGTTCTTTTAGCAGACAACATTTGCTTAGAATTCCGTGGCATTATTATTATTTTATAGTATGAAGAATACAATTGAACAGCTGAATAGAATTGGAAGGATATTTTCTCCAAATGATGGGAGGAAGTAGGAACATGTGGCTTTTCTGTGTTGAGCGGTTAACAAAGAAACAGGTATTGTTATATGCTTCATTTAGAGTTATTAATGCAACTTTAGTTGTGTTTTGATTTTGAATACATTGTAAGGCTGCATGATGTGACTCTAATGATGATGTGAAAGAAAGTCACTTGAAAGGCATGAGCTCTCTTATTTGTGCAGGCTGTACACACTACAACAATAACTCATTCACAATTTGACAAGCACTTGATAATGCCTAGAAATTCACGGTGGCATACCCTTGTGTGGCCGTAACGCACCCTAAAAAAATCCATTCTTTTTGCAGCCGTTGGCCGTTGTGCCCTTTTCCCTGAGTGCTTCGCACTCCATCACTCGATCGGGTCTTCCTCACAGGCTACAAGTGAAGATTTAGAGGGGCCAATTTCGAGGTGCATATTGAACTTTTCATCAGCAAACAAGATGAGTAGGCCTAACGAACAGCAAAAGCACTAGCCTATGTCAATCTACTATCCCCTGTAGTACAAGGTTGACCTATTCTACTCTGTCCGAGAAATAAATACAACCACTAGCAGCAACAAAAAAAAAAATGTTTTACATAATGTAGCTGACGCAACAGATCAGAACATTTAGCTTAAAATGTTGATAAACTATTAGGCTATTTCTTCACATTTTAAGTGCAACAATGCACACATGGTAGTGGGCTATACGCGTGAATGTTCCATTAGTGGAAAACACCATTATCAAAAGTGACTGCAAATGCAATTACAGTGTGCATGTAATGCTTTTATTATAAAGGTGCGTTTTTATGGTAAAAATGATCTCCCCCAAACTTGAAATTCACACGCACCTTAGGCAATAAACCCCTTGTAAAGCGGATTAATGTGCTTAATTTTAAGAAGTTATTTAGCCACTTTAGTTGTGATACAAACCTTATTAAAACATATAGGCCTATGGGCCAGGCTACATGAGGTGCGCGACTATGATTCGAAAAAGTCACAAAAAAAGGCGATGTTTGTTATGCTGGGCATCATTCACAAGTGATAATATATAAATTCATCAGACTACTCTTGATTTAATCTTTACATATACTAAATAATATATGTGTGTGAAATTTACCAATTATCATGCACCTGTATCGAAACAGGGGCAGCAGGAAAAAATACATGTCATCTTTGCACTTAAATAGCAAATGGAGGACGCTTTTCCCCGTGGTTTATTTTCATGCCAGCCAGGTAGGCCATACTCCTGTTGTAAATATGAGCAATGTTCTTAATATTAGGAAAGTTGAGAAATAAATATAGTAGGCATAACCTATAGAAAGCTGATCCTCCTTTTTTTAGTAGAGGTCATCACTCTGTTTTCTCGCGCAATTGCCTATTGCCTAAAATGTTGCGCAACATGAGCTCATGAAGTGTTTAATTAGATTTTAGGATACATTTGCATTAATGTCAGAGTGATTGGCGGGACAATAGAGTGCTGAGTACCGGGCAGTTAGCAAGTTTGGTAGGCTACTAATGACCATCAGCAACATAATAGCTTGGAGAAGCCTAATTATCGTGACTAAAGGGTCATATGGAATTTGACTGCCTTCATGACTCGTGACCACGGTAATACGGTCACCGCAACAGCCCTACTCCAAATCAAAAGGTTCAAATTCTGAGAGCATTTCCGCACACTAAATGTCATTGTCCCTGGGCACTGTTACTTTATCGTTGCTGTTGTCAGATAAAAATCACACAATCATTGAATTGATTCTGGCCAACTTTTAGCAGTGCAGAAATGTATTCTTGCCAATAAATCTGTGGCCGATCTCATAGCCTGGTGGCGTAGCAGGAAATTGAGATTGCTGGCATCCTGTGGTTTTGGAACACTTCACATGTGACATTTCATGTGTGAAATCATGTGATTTTCCAAATGTGAAATCATGTTTTTTTCCAGTGAGGGTACACTAAAGGATCTTCATACCATAAAGATAATGTTTACATTGCTCTAGATATTACTGTTTACAGAAGCAGAATGTGTGATCTTGATGCCTGTTTTAATTAATAGTTAATTTCATAGTCAAAATAGCCTGGTACATTGTTTGTTGCCTCCTCTCATTCGCCATGTACTGTTTCAGTTTAAATGACTCAATATTTTGAACAAAAACGTACGACTGTAACTAAGGCTGGGAATGTCAATACAATACATCTAGCAAGGGCAATGATCACAAGTCAGTCATAACGTGGCTAATAGGCTAGCGCACGTGTCAAACACTTTATACTACTTTATAAAATTACAGCCTGATGCACTCGGTGAATTCTTCCTGGGGGTGTATATGAACAGATTTTAATAAGATTTCATGTTGTTAAAACACTGTCAGTTCCACTTTAAAGGATTGGATAAACTGATTTTCCTAGAGAGCATAGCATACTGTAGATAAGATGAATTCAATATACTAGACAACAAAAATTCCCTTTTTTTCCAGTGTATCTCACACTGCTAAAATTGCAGAAGTGGTCTGTATCCAGTTATAGAAAAGAGATTGTCTCTTAGACATGGTGCACATACTTATCGCCATGGAGAACGAGGCCGAGGAGAGTCGTCGCCAGTAGTTGTCAATTGTAGTCAGGGCATGTGAGAGAGGCTGAATGCTGAGACAATTAATAGGCGCGAGACAAAGTGCTTAGAGAGCTTGTGAGAGACACTTGAGCTCTGGCAAAAGAGAGGGAAAGACTATACGTTTTTTTCTCTTCTTGCGTTTTCCCAAGATGAATGGGCTTTTCAGATTTAAGAAAGTGCATGGTTGAAATACAAAGAGAGGCTCATCTATCAATGCTGAATAGTGGGAGAAAATCATATTGCTGTGTCTAAGTGGGGTGGGGGTGTTGGTCTCTGATTAGACCCAGGGCCAGTTACGCTCAGGGTTTGAAGCGCTAACATCAATCCTCTCTTCTCCCCCTCCAAAGCCCTTGAACCACAGGAGATAATGTCTTCACTGTAAGCTCTGTTTTAAAGATTCTCTCAGAAACCAGCAAACGCATGTGTTATTGAACATGCAATTACGACACTTTCCTGCAGTCAAATGACCAATTCACCATCTAGTGTCCTCATGGGTGGAATGTTCATATGTTTTCATTATTTCATAATTAATAAGCAAAAAATAATAATACTCCGGAAATCTGGTGTTTCTATGTCAAAAGGTTTTGATATATTTCAGTCTTCTGGGATGTATATACAGTGTAATATTGGGATGTATATAATGTGTAATATTGGGATGTATATAAAGTGTAATATTGGGATGCAAACTAAAAATGGAATACATTTCATCTGACATGGTACAGGTGTCTTCTTTTTTTGGAACCATAACGATGTGTGTGAGGTGTATACGTTTGTTTGAGGTAGATGTGTTTAAGACTACCAAGAAACACTGTGTGACCCTGATTTAGCCCACTGAGTAAAAGGTTAACCATCAATTGGGTTTTCAATCACCTTCATGCTGGCTTGACCAAGCAGCTGGGTATTTAAAAAAAAACAATTCATAGGTTATTTTCAGAAGGGGTGGTTTATTAGGGGCGTGGGTATTACAATAGTTATTTCTGGCCAACCATGAGAGTAAATGTGACTTACCACCGTTTCGCTCTCGGGGCACACACTTGACGCTCTGGCCGATGACTTGTTTACCTATGGATAACATGAAAACACAGTGTTCAACACCCGTGGAATATGGCCGGCGTCAGTAAATGTCTGCAAAAAAGTGTCAAGAAATTGTGTGCTGGCAACAATTTCATTACGTTTTTTGCAGACATTTACTGACACTGGCCATATTCAACAGGTGTTGAACACACAAATATTAACGTCAGCTAGGGAGCCAGCCAGTACACTTTAGCTTAAGACATGTAGCTAGCTAGCTAGGTAAACAATGAACCTAGCTAGGTAAACAAAGTGTGGTCACATATGTCATGTAATGTTAGCTTACAAGCCAGCCAGCTAACGTTAGCTAGCTAGCTAACAGTACACTTTAGCTTGAAATTGAACCACTTTCTGAAAAGTAGTTGGCTAATGCTAGACTATCTTATACATCATCATGCATGATGGACGCATCTTCCTGTCAGGAATGCCATACCACCGTTGCCCTTAGTTTGAAGGTGTAATCCAGAGACAGTTGTCTCCATCTCTTTAGCTATCATACTCTAATTCCACTGATTTCAGAAGGTAGAGAGCAACACTTATGCAGCTCCACTACACCATACATTTTTAAAAAGCCGCGTTTTACAGGATTACCAACACAGACTGACGAGCTCAATAGACAAAATCCTTATACATGGCAGACCAATCTGAACTCATTGCTCGGCTTGTCAAGCACACTCATTATCTCAGCCAATCATGGCTAGTGGTAAGGTTGCTCACTTATTCTGTTGCTTAACCAACAAGGCTTGTAAATGTAACAATTGTATTCATTTTTACAGATGGCATACACATTTGTTATTAAGGAAGATGAAAGTTCACATGTTCGAGAAGGCATTTCTACCAAAAAACACATTTTGATAAAACATTTATTTTACGTTCAAACGGCTCTCCTGTGAAGTCATGACTTGCGACACACACCTATGTTCCTGAATCAGGTCACAAATGTAATTCCTGTTGGTCATGTTAAGTTTGTACACCTCAATGCAACATTTTACTTGAATATTGTTACACATTATATATTCTAATACAAACATATTGTTAGGTGCCTCCTAAGAAGAGGTTGTTGCAGGAGTCAGGAGCAGGAGAGCAAGAAATTCCAGTTTGCACAGTCGTTTATTATAAGTCCCAACCCACCAACAACAGGCGGGGAAAATCACGAAACACACGGAGGAGAAACCTCTACTCCTAACACAGTACCAACGGTACAACGACTGTGAGGCGAAAAAAAACCTGTGGCGCAAACACGCACCCCTAACAGAGCTAACACAGCAAAATAATCCCGCACAAAGACTAGCAGGCAGCGGAGGTTAATAAACCCACCGAAATGAACTAATCAGACAGTTGATAACAAAAACAGACAGACACAAACGAAAAGGAAAAAGGGATTGGTGGCAGCTAGTAGGTCGGCGACGACGACCGCCGAGCACCGCCCGAACAGGGAGAGGAGCCACCTTCGGTGGAAGTTATGACACATATTCAAGTTGCTATTTACATATTGCAACAAAGTGGTTATTAACCCATTGGGGATATCACATTGAGATTTGCATAGGCTTTTAAGGAACTCCTACAATTCTGTAAGTTTCATTAAAGCAACAAAATGGTTGGTGTTCAACTGTTAGGAGATAACAATTCAACAGGACAGATTAATCTGAATGACATTTACTCTCACTGGTGGGCAAAAATAACTTCCTGAAAGCCACACCCCTACTATGCTAAACCTCCAGTCTTCTGATCTGACCGGCTGGTTAATATCTCAATAACCCAGAATCAAAAAAACGACTTTGCTGTTCAAAAAAACAAAACAACAACTAAGTGACCAAATACCTGCAACCCAGCAGTTGGGTCATCCAAACAACCCATTTTGTTTTTATAGAAAAAACACTTCAAAATAAGGCCTTATGAAATACATTGTAATGTGTTCAATAATAACATTTTAATGATGACATATTCACTTAGGATCTCACTCGGTGAAGTCCATAGGACTGAAAATGGATGAATGCAACAAGCATCTATCTGTCACTAACAAATGCATTCATGGATAGTAACTTGACAATTCACTCGAAAGGCAAGGCACTGCAAAATATCCAAATAAAGCTTTATTTAATTCCACACTGTTCAGTGTCTATACGGGTCCACACTTCCAGTGTTATTTTAACACTGGGGAATTTGCTGTGTGTTGCTTTTCAGTAAGGGAACTGAAGACCAGTTTCTCTTCCTTAAAGGGATAGTTCACCCAAATTACAAAATGACACATTGGTTTACTTACCCTGTAAGACGTCTATGGACAAGGTATGACAGAAATCCATGCTTTAGATTTTATTTCCCTGGCACTGTTTCCAAATGCTAACATTTGTGGCCCAAATCCCAGGTCACTGGACCGATTTTATTTGGTTTTGTGCATCATGTCCATATCGTCCAGAATAATCTAAAATAGATTCTGAAGCGCATCAAAGTCACATATGGATTATTTGAACATGACGCACAGAAAATGCTAATATTGGTCCCATGACTTGAATGTGATTTGTGCCACAAATGCATTTGGAAACAGTGCCTTGAGAAACTATACCAAAGCATGAATTGCTGTCATACCTTGTCCATAGACTGCTTACAGGGTAAGGAAACCAATATGTAATTTTGTAATTTGGGTAAACTATCCCTTTACTACAGTAACTGAAATACAGTAGCACAATCAAAGCCTATTTTTCAGAGCAGATTATCTTCCAGTTCTGGAGTCTGGCATTACAATGTTCTCTTCAGTAGTTTTATCCCAGAGTGTGAGACTGTATACTGCCCAGCAGTTGGGCACTTCCCATTTGCTAGGGAAGAAATGGTGTCATGTGTAATTAACTAAATCTGCCAGTGATTGTGAACACCTTGTTGACACATTCATTCCACATGAGCTATTACAGATTCTTTTGACTCCAATTTGCATAATTGTACCTCTTCCTGCCTTCTGATGCTCATGCCTCTAATCCTGCATTGTTTTTAGCAAAGAAAAAGGGAGAAATCCCCACATTTATCGGTACTGACTACTGACTATATATATTGAACCTTTTTGCACTAACTATTTTGACTCATTATATACGCTGCTGCTACTCTTTATTATCTCTCTATCATGTTGCCTAGTCACCTCATACCCCTGCACATTAACTCGATACCCTGTGTATTTAGCCAAGTTATTGTTACTCATTGTGTATTTATTCCTTGTGTTATTATTTTTCTCTCTGCATTGTTGGGAAGTGCTCATAAGTAAACATTTCACTGTTAGTCTACACCTGTTTGTTTATTTTGTATTACTTTTGACCGCTTTTTTTCCCCAGTTGTAATTATTAATGTCCCATCGCTGCAACTCCCGCACGGACTTGGGAGAGGCAAAGGTCCAAAACAAAACCCTGACAAGCCGCACTGCTTCTTGACACATCGCTCGCTAAACCCGGAAGCCAGCTGCACCAATGTGTCAGAGGAAACAACGTCTGGTCCCCGTGTCAGCACCTTACCCGCCAGAGGGCAATGGGACAAGGACATGCCGGCCAACCAAATCCTCCCCTAACCTGGATGGCACTGGACCAATTGTGTGTTTGATCCACATTTATCTTGTAGGCATACTTCCATCTTAGTAAACCATCTTGCCATAAATATGGTACAGATGGGAGAAGTTTTCTCATCAAGTTTTTTTCTGCCACAGGGGTTTATTTGTAACATGCTTTGTAAATAACGGGTGTAAGGGACCTCCCGAATGGTGCAGCGGTCTAAGGCACTGCATCTCAGTGCTTGCGGTGTCACTATGTCGCTGCCAGCTGTGTCGCTGCCAGCCTGGGATCGAACCCGGATCTGTAGTGACACCGCAAGCACTGAGATGCAGTGCCTTAGACCGCTGCACCATTCGGGAGGTCCCTTACACCGTTATTTACAAAGCATGTTACAAATAAACCCCTGTGGCAGAAAAGAACTTGATGAGAACACTTCTCCCATCTGTACCATATTTATGGCAAGATGGTTTACTAAGATGGAAGTATTAAGATGGTTTACTTAGATGGAAGTACGCCTACAAGATAAATGTGGATCAAATATTATTCAAATCATGGGTATGTTGCTTTATCTCTTATTCATATTTCAGCTAATTTGTTTACCAGTATGTAAATATGTTATCAGAAAGCTGTATGGCTTGGAACATGACCCAGATGTACAGTATATTCTTCGTGTTTATGCTGTAAATACAGACCGTAGTGTCAGAGTTCCTTCGCATCTGTAACACTATGGTTTTCCCTCTGAATCGTCATCTCACTCATATATAATAATCACTTTGTTTAAAGCTGCTGAGGGACACCTCTAACAGACACCTTGAACATTGGGAGATAGCTCTCAGTGCAAACATAAAGAGAGAGAGAGAAATGAAATATTCAAGCACTTTATTGTCTCCTGGGTCTTGGAGAAGAATCAATAAAACATCATACCGGCTCCTTTCTGAATTTGTGGTTTTCAGTGGGGTTTGAACCCCTCGTGATGGCACAACCTTCTATTCTCGCACCAAACACAAAAACACCACCAGAGTTTCATTTTGATGTTTGAATTAATCAGTTGAGAGTTATTTCTGAACAAAAAATACTGATGTTGCCTATGGGATCTGTAGCCATTCGGGAATTGATGGCAAGTGTTTAAAAGTTTTTGGTTAATGCATTTCAACACTTATAATAAGCACATAGAGAGTCACACAATCTAGGGACCCTCTTATATATGTGGAGTACAAAACCCCGCTAATCGCATTGTATTGCTCTACTACATATTCTCATTAGTTAAATCTCACCCTGTAGAGAATAGCCTAACACTCTCTTCAAAAAGTAACACAGAGATAAAATGAAAACACTAAACCTATCATCTGTTCAAGTACATACATTTAAAACCATAACATGACCTAATTGTTGTAACCCTCTTAGAAATGTGTCTAAATGCTGCCAGAATGATGACAATAGGCAATTATGCAGACGGATCAAGAGATGTTGATGTTTACTTGGGGAAAAATAAGGACACAGCTGAGAGGAAGGGTAGCATGATCCCATTATTATGGTCTTTCAATAAGACCATAAAGATCCCTGTTGGGCCCTATACTTCATCTGAGATGAAATGGCTTAATGTTATTATGTTGAATCTTAATTTGAGCCAATTTGCTACAACAGGAAAATAATCCCACAGCAACAGGAAATGTGAATTATTATGTGATGTAATAATTCACATTTGATGTACAGTTCCAGTCAAAAGTTTGGACACGCCTACTCATTCAAGGGTTTTTCTTTATTCTTACTATGTTCTACATTGTAGAATAATAGTGAAGACATTAAAACTATGAAATAACACATATGGAATTATGTAGTGTCCAAAAAGTATTAAACAAATCAACATTTATTTGAGATTCTTCAAAGTAGCCACCCTTTGCCTTGATGACAGCTTTTTCTCCTAACAGGAAATCCGTATGGCGGCCATTTTATTACAATGGTTGACTGACAGGCTTCCCAGACCGTCTCTAATCTTTCAAATGTTTATGGTATCTAGTAATAGTTTACTAAATTTGTATCATAAAATGGAACAGTTATTTCACTTATCCACTGGACTGTTGGAGCTTTAATCAGTCCAGTTGAGCTCCAACGCCATGTGATTTGCCTTTGATTTCTAATCTTTGTACAAAATTGAGAAGCTAAGTTCCTTCCACAAATGCAGACAATCATGGTATTTCTTCAAGTATGTTATGGACCAAAGTGATTAGTGAACTTAAAATGCAAAGGCATCCGCTGAAACTGAATGACTGACCCATGGTTGACTGACATGCTTCCCTGTCTGTCTCCAATGTTTAAAAATGTTCCTCAATGTATCTAGTATTTGTGTACCACGTTTTATACTTTTACACGATCTTGGGCATATTTGGTTCTTATCTGCTGTTCTACAATGGGAGATCTTTTCTTGCTTTAAAGAATTCAGAAGTAAATTATTTACACTTTTTAAAGCAAGAATGTCAATATCCGAATTGTCTTTTCTTCACTGGCACTGCCCCCACCATGTCAGAGCCTCATCCCATAACATTTTACCAGATGTTATGTATTTGCAGTTATGTAAAATATGTCCCAAGTAGTCACACATGTTCTTCAGAATAATGCAGCAATTACTATTTTGTTGTTCTTTAAGTTTATTTTATGGCAACGCACCTTACATTGATATTAGCACTGCACTTTATGGTAACAAGGTAATTGGTTTACAGATTTGATCCCCTGTTGCAGTAGAACTTTTGAAACAGGACATTTGAAACGTCTAGTGTATTTGAGGGATAAAAAGGCTTCTGAAGTTTGTAATTTCCACTTAGAAATTTCAGACTTTTTTCCCTTAAGAAAAATATATACAGTACCAGTCAAAAGTTTGGACACACCTACTCATTCAATGGTTTTTCTTTATTCTCACTATTTTCAAAATGACTTTGTAATGTCACCGGCCCACTAAATAAATCCCATAGACAATATAGACAACAATTACAATCATAAAATACTCTTAAAAGACCTCCATGAGGGTTTTATTGAGGTCCTTTTGAACATAGTCCAGTGGCCACGGGAAATGAAGGGTGGACTGCGATAGAGCCACCACATTTCACACACAGCTGGGGCATCTCTAAAGAAGTATTTTTGGCTATAGTGCCGTTGCAGATTTTGTATCCCCCTGGCTGCCATTTCCAATATGGCTGCCAACCAGCTGCATGGGGGCCATATTGGACTAGATTCACTTGGCCTTATCTCCATAAATAATTGGTACGTACAGCCCAATGATTAAAATGATTGAGGGGGTCTAGAAAACACAATAAAATGGCAAAAAAATATATACATATCCTTTATCATAATAATAATCCCAGGAAACCTGCCCTGTACAAAGGAATGTATTATGTCCAACAGGGAGACATGCAACTCATTTTAACAAAACACTTTCATGATGAGACCTTTCAGCCTCTAAACAAAGTATGCGAAAGTCTAAACTATGATGTCTAGCTATAGTGCCATTGCAGATTTAACCTATTATACTCAGTCATGTAGTGCTACTTTTTTTAGATGCCGGATATCAAAAGTAAATAGATGACAATTTCTCAATCAACGTTTGCACTGTAGCCTGTTGAATAATATCACATGCATAAAACACATCAACCAAATGCAATGTCTGCCTATGCCCACACACATTGACTTGAATGAATGTATTTTTGTAATACCCACAAACACCAAATTAGGCCTACCTAATTTCAAAATAGGCCATCATCAATGTCAATTCATTATTTTCGTTTTTTTTACGGGTGAAATGTCCAATCTGCATCTGAATGCCGACCATAACCATTCTCACTCATTTTCATGAGATTATGCATTTATATCTTCTGGAGTGTCTTCATAAGAAATGACATGGTGTTTTTGCTATTGTATTCAAGCTGAATGCAGAATAGTAATTAATAATTAATTAAGTGATCTTACGAGACATTGATTGGTCACTCTTGTGCGCTCCGGCAGCACTACATCCGTGATTATACTCCGTTTTTCAAAATTACCATCAAAACAGCTCCACAGGGCCATGTTGGACAGGCTTGACATGGTCATATCTCCATAAATAATTGGTACATACAGCCCAATGATGGCTTAAAATGTTTGGCCCAAGTATGCCATATGAATCCTTTAAATATTTTGTCGAAAAGTGGTGAAAAAGTGCGAAAGAAATTCCCAAAATGACTGATTCTTGAACATACTTTCATCCTCATTTTCTCATTTACCATTTTTTCCTTAAAAAAGTGTCAAATAGATGTTCCTTAATGTTAAATACTGCCAATCTAAGTAACATAATAAAAAAAATCCCAATCGCAATATGTTAGTTTAAATTAGAGATATAAATGGGTTGTGCCTCAATCGGTCTTCTGCATCTGCGGTGGAAGGTGTTTGTCAGACTAAGAGACGTCCCAAAAATCGTTCTTCTAATGAAAACGTCTGCAGCATCCAAAATGTTTGGCCTACAAACTAATATGACCACTCTCGTTTTTCTCTACGACCCCCACAAGCCCCACGTGACTCGTCTGAAGTCTGTAACGCTGATGTGCCAATTTCTGTCAGTAGCGTCCGAACCATTTGGACTACAAACTAATATGACCCCACTATGATCCCACGGTGTTCTTCTATGATGGCCTTGCTCTATGACCTCCACAAGTGTCACTGGACTCGTCTGAAGGTAAAGGTTCAAAAGGTTACATTTTTTTAAATAAAATATCTAAAATGATCCATGGTATGACCATCTTAAAACAATTCCATATGCTAGCTTAGTACTCCCCCACCCCCCTGCCCATGCCTTAGACTTTTAAAAGTTAAAGTCTACCATATGTTAGCTTAGTACCCCTAAAAAAGCAAAATCTTGTCTCATTGCTGAAACTCCCCAACGGGCTCAGGAGAGGCTAAGGTCGAGTCATGCATCCTCAAAAACATGACCAGACAAACCCCGCTTCTTAACACATGCCCACTTAATCCGGAAGCCAGCTGCACCAATGTGTCGTAGGAAACACCATTCAACTGATGACCGAAGTCAGCCTGCAGTTGCTAGAGCGCAATGACCCAAGTAAAGCCCCCTCTAGCCAAGTTCTCCCCTAACCCAGAATGACACTGGGCCAATTGTGCACTGACCTATGGGACTCCCGGTCACGGACGGTAATGACACAGCCTGGGATTGATCCCCAGGCTGAAGTGATGCCGTAACACTGTGATGCAGTGCCTTAGGCAGCTGAGACACTCAAGAGCCCCTCCACAAACATTTTAAGCCATCATTGGGCTGCATGTACCAATATGATTCCTGTCCAATTAGACCCAATGTAGCTTGTTGGCGTTCATTTTGGAAAACTGGTCTTTCAGAGTATAATATCTTATTAGTTCTGCAATGACACTATAGCTCTACATCTTTATGTAGTAGTTTACTCAATGTGTATTTATTCAAAGGTCTCATCATCAAGGGCTACCTATCTATGTGCTGGACATAATATATTCCTATGGGATTTTACCTAAAGTGACGTGTACAGGGTAGGTTTGCTGTCACATTTCTTAAAATTGACACAAAACAGAATATCACATTATACAGTTGAAGTCGAAAGTTTGCATACACTTAGGTTGGAGTCATTAAAACTAGTTTTTCAACAACTCCACAAATTTCTTGTTAACAAACTATTGTTTTGGCATGTCGGTTAGGACATCTACTTTGTGTATGACACAAGTAGTTATTTCTAAAATTGTTTACCAATGTATTATTTCACTTATAATTCACTGTATCACAATTCTAGTGAGTCAGAATTGTATATACACTAAGTTGACTGCACCTTTAAACAGCTTGGAAAATTCCAGAAAATGATTTCATGGCTTTAGAAGCTTCTGATAGGCTTATTGACATAATTTGAGTCAATTGGAAGTGTACCTGTGGATGTATTTCAAGGCCTACCTTCAAACTCAGTGCCTCTTTGCTTGACATTATGGGCAAATCAAAAGAAATCAGCCAAGACCTCAGAAATCAAATTGTAGACCTCCACAAGTCTGGCTCATCCTTGGGAGCAATTTCCAAACGCATGAACGCATGAAATAATACGCAAGTATAAACACCATGGGACCACGCAGCCATAATACCGCTCAGGAAGGAGACACGTTCTGTCTCCTAGAGATGAACATACTTTGGTGCGAAAAGTGCAAAACAATCCCAGAACAACAGCAAAGGACCTTGTGAAGATGCTGGAGGAAACAGGTACAAAAGTATCTATATCCACAGTAAGACGAGTCCTATATCAACATGACCTGAAAGGCCGCTCAGCAAGGAAGAAGCCACTGCTCCAAAACCACCATAAAAAAGCCAGACTACGGTTTGCAACTGCACATGGGGACAAATATCATACTTTTTGGAGAAATGTCCTCTGGTCTGATGAAACAAAAATAGAACTGTTTGGCCATAATGACCCTCGTTATGTTTCGAGGAAAAGGGGGAGGCTTGCAAGCCGAAGAACACCATCCCAACCGTGAAGCACGGGGGTGGCAGCATCATGTTGTGGGGTGCTTTGCTGCAGGAGGGACTGGTGCACTTCACAAAATAGATGGCATCATGAGGGAGGAAAATGAGGTGAATATATTGAAGCAACATCTCAAGACATCAATCAGGAAGTTAAAGCTTGGTCGCAAATGGTCTTCCAAATGAACAATGGCAAAATGGCTTAAGGACAACAAAGTCAAGGTATTGGATTGGCCATCACAAAGCCCTGACCTCAATCCTATAGAAATTTGTGGGCAGAACTGAAAACGCTTGGGTGAGGAAAGAGGCCTACAAACCTAATTCAGTTACACCAGCTCTGTTAGGAGGAATGGGCCAACATTCACCAAACGTATTGTGGGAAGCTTGTGGAAGGCTACCCGAAACGTTTGACCCAAGTTAAACAATTTAAAGGCAATGCTACCAAATACTAATTGAGTGTAAAGTATGTAAACTTCTGAGTCATTGAGAATGTGATGAAAGAAATAAAATCTGAAATATATAATTATCTTTACTATTATTCTGACATTTCACATTCTTAAAATAAAGTGTTCATCCTAACTGACCTAATACAGGGACTTTTTACTATGATTAAATGTCAGGAAATGTGAAAAACTGAGTTTAAATGTATTTGGCTAAGGTGTATGTAAACTCCGACTTCAACTGTAGGTAACACTACAAAGTAATTTTGATATTGTTTGGAATGATTTTACTCTTTTGTTTTCAAACAGGAAATCTGAATGGCAGACATTTTATTAAAAGATGCTTGAGAAAAAAAACGAAATCCGCACAAAATCTCTGACGAAGGCCTTGAGGCCGATACGTAATGCTTATTAAGGAGCAGTGATACTAGCAAGAGCAGTGTGCGGGTTTCTTCTTTTATCTCATCTTATTCAACTGTTACCATGCACCTGCAAAAAGGATCGCTCAGATGTTCATTTGGAATATTAAAACATGCTTCCCAGCCTGCCTCCAATTTGTTAAATGTTTCTTACGTTATCTAGTATTAGTGTACCATGTTTAATACTTGTATCATAAAATGGAACAATCTTGGGTATATTTGGTTACTTTACACTGGACTAAAATGGGAGATCTCTACTTCTATAATAAAATGGAACAATTATTTCACCTATCCGCTGGACTACTGGAGCTTTAATCAGTCCAGTTGAGCTCCAACGCTGTGTAATTTGCCTCTGATTTCTAACCCTTGTAAAAGACTGAGAAGCTAAGTGCCTTCCACAAACGCAGACTATCATGGTATGTCTTCAGGCATGTTATGGACCAAAGTAATTAGCAAACTTAAAGCAAAGGCATCCCCTGAAACTGAATGAGTTTACAATCCCATTAAAAATGGAATTGTGTCTGTGGGCCAACTGTAAATGTTAAATCCATATCTTCCCGGAAACAGTCCTCCACTGCTTTACCTCTTTTCTCTGTCTTGTGGAATCCATTCAAGGCCATGAAAGATTTGCCCCCAAACTTTCACAGAAATAACACTTTCATACATATAAATCACAGCATTAAGCATAAAATGTTATCATGGGCCAATGGAGCCCATGCCATGCCGTTATCTCACAACTCAGAAAGTATTCTCTGTAGTTTTATGGAAAAATGTCATGCAGTGGATGGCAGACAGCATAGAATTCAAACGTTGGAACTAACTGAGAACTGAAGTTGAATAACTTGCTGCTACTTAGAGGTTTCAAGATGGTATTTTGTTTTAATGAGGACCCCCCCCCCACCGCCCCCCAAAAAAGAATGTTTGAGTGAACTGATCAATTAGGACAAAAGTTTAACTTCTCTGTTGAATAAGTGCATTGTAAACATATGAGAATGGGTGTTCTTTGTTTTCACCCTTTGTTCTCGCTGTGTATCATTTGCTATCTACAAGAGATACAAGTTGCAAGTCAGCAGTACAGTCCGGGTGCCATAAGACGGATGTAATTCACCAGGTTACCATACAGCAGAAAAACAAGCATGTATGTTACTTTATTGCTTTGTGTTGCTTAGATAGTCACACACACACTCATAACCTGGCCTATGTAAACTGATCCATCCTGACCTATATCTTCCTTCTCACACACCCATAGTGACCCGCAGTCTAGCTGAATAACCCAAAGCCAGTCTTCATCTCTCGTCTACTTTTATTTAACCTTTTTTTTTTTTTTACCTACAAAACCTATTAGAGGAACGTGTACAATAGATGACAACAACAACATAAATCATTAGCAATGCAATTTTATCGTAATAAACATATAACAAACAAACACAATATCAACCAAAGACAGTTGCAATCAGATGATACAAACCCATGCATGAGGCTTGACTCCAAGCAGAGCATATCCTTTTTATTTTGCTGCTTTAACGCTATGTACATTGAAAACAGGCTTAGAGGTCTTTCATGAGGGCTATTTTTAATTCTAAAGCGGAGGATTGGTCACACTTCGTCTCATTAGCATGCGTAGCTGTATAAACCTCCTCGCCACTGCAGGATTTGGAGCTGTGTGGAAAGCGGCAGGCAACAAGCGCGCCTGCTTGACTGGCTGCAGCGCACAATGAACAACGGACTTTCAGCACAGTTCAGAGAAGGTGCTGTTGTTGCTGTAGACGGCAGGAATTTTCACCAGGTGAAGTGGTCAAATCGGTTGAGTGAAAGCGAAACGGCTTGGCTCTGTTAACTAACAAACCCACCGCGGCCTTGAACATGATGTGTGGCATTTTAACAGGTTGGCATGGGTGGATTTTTGGATTACAAATGTTATTTTTTTCACTAGCCGAGTCTGAGGGAAATACTCTGAAATACCAGACCAATGAAGAGGGAAGTCCAGGAACAGTGATCGGTAACCTGGCCAAGGACATGTCCTTGAGTCCCTCTTTCGGCTCCAATACTAATTTCAGGATGATGAAACAATTCAACGATTCTTTTATCCGGGTGAGAGAAAGCGACGGGGAGCTTTCTGTCGGGGAGAGGATTGACAGAGAGAGAATCTGTAGGCACACTTTACAGTGTCTCATCACTTTTGATGTTGTCAGTTTTTCAAAAGAGAGGTACAAATTGATCCATGTCGAGGTGGAGGTAAAAGACATCAATGATAACTCTCCGGAGTTTCCAAACAAGGAATCTACAGTTGAGATCTCTGAAAATGCCGACGTGGGGTTCCGTATTCATTTGGACCCAGCCGAGGACGCAGATGTCGGTTCAAACTACATCCAAAGCTATCAGATTTCTGTCAACAGTCATTTTTCAATTGATGTGCTTTTGAGAGCAGATGGGGTTAAATATGCGGAGTTGGTGCTAATGAAAGAGCTAGACAGGGAGACTCAGTCATCTTATGCGGTGGAGCTTATTGCCACAGACGGAGGAAACCCTTATAGGTCGGGTTCAACGAAAATAACAATAAAAGTGACAGACTTTAATGACAACCGTCCTGTTTTTGACCAGAATAATTTCTCGGTAACTTTGCCGGAGAACGCACAGGTTGGATTCGTTTTATTGAACTTAAATGCAGTTGATCCAGATGAGGGTTTAAATGGAGAGGTGGGCTATGGGTTCGGAAAACAGGTTTCTGCAGAAATCAGAGAACTTTTCGAAGTGGACAGTAAATCCGGGCGCGTGAGACTTAAGAACCCAGTGGATTTTGAGACCAAGAAAACATATGAATTAGACGTTCAGGCGACTGATCTAGGATCCAACCCGACCCCCGCCGTCTGTAAAATAATAATTCATATCAAAGACGTTAATGACAATGCCCCAGAAATCAGTATTACGCCAATGACCTCCATCTCAACAGGCATCGCATATATCAGCGAGACAGCAGACAAGGACAGCCTAGTGGCGCTGATCAGCACCTCGGACAGGGACTCGGGCGTCAATAGCCAGATCCACTGCACTTTATATGGGCACGATCATTTCAAACTTCAACAGGCTTATGAGGACAGCTACATGATTGTCACCGCAGCATTCCTAGACAGGGAGAAGATTAGTGAGTACAATTTAACAGTGATGGCTGAAGATTTTGGGTCACCTCCATTGAGAAAAATCACACAATACACCATCAGGCTAAGCGACGAGAATGACAACGCCCCGCACTTTACTAAGCCTATCTATGAAGTTTCTGTGGTGGAAAATAATGCACCTGGGGCATATATAACCACGGTTGAAGCCAGAGATGCAGACTTGGGGACTAATGGCAAAATTACATACAGACTTTTAGACAGTGTTATTATGGGATCACCTGTCAACACGTTTGTATCTCTGAATGCAATCTCTGGTTCAATATATGCACTGAGAAGCTTCAACTATGAAGTCATGAAACATCTGGAGGTACACATCCAGGCAAGCGATGAGGGGTCACCCCAGCTTCAGAGCAGTGCCATCATCAATCTAAATATATTGGATCAGAATGACAACGCTCCGTCTATCATAGAGCCCATCCTTAATAAGGGGTCAGCTGAGATTTTCCTGCCCAAAGACGCACCTGCAGGCTATGTTGTCACCCAGATAAAGGCCACGGATGCTGAAGAAGGCATTAACGCGCAGATGTCCTACAAAATCACTGAGGGGGGACACTTGGGTTTCTCTATCAATAAGGTTACTGGGAAGATACATGTGACTCATGAGCTGAACTATGATCCGTCTGAAACACTGAGAGTCCTGGTGGCTGTCAATGACAATGGGACACCTTCTCTGACCTCCACAGCCACTATACACCTCACTCTCATCGAAGGCACTCCTCCCAGTGTTCCTGCTAGGGTCCAAAACGGCAGTGTGGAGGTCTTTGAATGGGACATAGCCATTATCATAGTCCTATCAGGGAGCTGCTCCCTCCTCTTGCTAGCAATCATCTTAATCACTACCACCTGCAGTCGACGCAAACGGGTTAAGAGAGAGGCGGGATACAGTGAAAATGAAGACATGCCACATGTGGAGAAGGGGGAGAGCAGACAAATTGATTCATTGATCACCAACCACAAAAGCAATGTGTTTGATGTGCACCCTTTCCCTGAGAAAGCACCGTTGGCCTCAAGCAACACAATAAAAACAGCCCCTGATGATGGAAGACAAGTAAAAGAGTGTGTCTTTGACAACAGAATAATGGAGGGTAATTCGGAGGTAAGTCATTTTGGCTCGCTGTATGGAATGGCTGTCAATTGTTTTGCTGTTGGCTTTTCCATCACAACTAATATGTGTGTGTGTGTATTGTGTTTGCTTCTTCACAGGGTTATTCGACACTGCCTGGCTATAGGAAAGAAACCCTCAGACCCATAACCATATGGAAGGGTAATTCATTCACAACCATCTCCGCGCGAGATCCTCAGTTCAGTGGAAAGGACAGTGGGAAAGGAGACAGTGACTTTAACGACAGTGACTCTGACATCAGTGGAGATGGCCACAAAAAAGACTCCCCACCGATAAACAGTAAGGACTACTAATCAATCACAGGATGTTAATGTGATTTCAGACACAATGATATGTCACAATGATGACACATTATTAAAAATTCAATGAAGGGCATTATTCTCTGTGACGTTCTCAAGGTCTTTATGGCAAGATATTAAATGATAATGGTGTATCATAAAATGAAGGCTATAATACCCCCAACATTTGCAGCATGGTTCATCAAGGTCTAACTGTTTTGGCTGGTGTGTTGTTTCCACAGGTCTCTGGGCCTGCACCAGTGAGTGTAAAATCCTAGGCCACTCAGACCGATGCTGGAGCCCCTCTGCCACTAGAGCCAATACCAGCCTCTCCCATGGACCACACCTCTCAACCTTCTCCAAGACAGCCTCTCTGCCGCGAAACACTCTGCAAAGAGACTCCTACTACCAACAGGCTCACCTACCCAAAATCAATGGTCTGCAAAGTGTCTATGAAAAAGTCCAGCACCAAGAATTGGATTATATTCTGGTATGTCCACCAACACCAGCCAGGATACTAGAGACTGATGAGATATCCCTCCCAGAGTATGGACAGTCCTAAAAGATCTGGACAATGAACAATAATCGAAGCTCATCTGGGTCGTTCCACCAATTAGGTGCCTTTTGAGTTGTGGAAAACTTTTTTATTTCACCTTATTCTTACATTCTGTCATAAAGAGCACATGTTTAACTTAATTTAAAAAAAACACATTTACCCGTTTTAAGAGGTTGAATTATAAAAAAAAAATAAGTGCCTATTAAGTGCCAAATAAATTAACAGGGTTGACTGTAAAATGGTTGACAATTTCATCTTAAATTAGCTATAAATCCCCTTGTGATGGGGAATGGATGCTTGTTGTGTGCAACAGGAGGGGCAATTGAATGCAAGCTTCACAAACAAAATGTAATTATAAAAAAATGGCTAGCCTATGGGTAACAGGGTTGACGTGTTATGCTTGACCCGCTCAGTTTTCCACCACAAAACACCAGAAAATTGCCCAAAATAGTAAATCCAGCTCACATGCACACTTTCATTTGACTATTAAATGTTCAATATACTTTAAAAAAATTCACGTAACAGGGTTGACCTTTTTTTTTAAATCTTAAAATAAATCCCTATTCACATGAAATAAATAATAATCTTCAGAAATGACTTTGTATAAGCAACAAAATAACTAGGGCTTTACAATGATGGTGAAAACTTGGAGAAATGTTGGGGTTAAGTGGGTTAAAATTTCACTAGAAGTCACAGAGGGTGCTTAGAGGGACATGTCAAAATGCAGATTTTTTTTTCATATAAAAAAAAATCTGATTTATTTGATTTTCCATGTGGACTAAATTAAAGTGCACTTCATTTTAATATAACCAGGCTTTTAAAATTGACGTATCGGCACAATTTCTACTTAAAATATCAGAGGGACACAAAAGACACACATTTCGTGGAACGACCCATCTAATGAGTATTATGCATCTTTATATACTGTATAGCCAATTGTTGCGATGTTAGAGTGTTAAAGTAAGTGTTTAGTGTCTTCAGTCTCCTTATATGCTGTATGACTGTTTATTGTATTATGTGTAATATGCAAGATTTTGTACATTAAGAATATATTTTTCATAATGATTCAATGTAAACTACAATTTTATTATGAACTTTGAAGAGCATGTTTGACATTTTAATATTTAAAGGGGCATGACCATTGGACCTTTTGGCTAAACAGGCCCTTGATCAAGTGGAAAACAATCCGTATCAAATATGACCATGTTTGTAGTAGATTTTGTCACTACGTTGCAGAAATAAATATTAAAAATCAAATGATGTGTTTTTTTCCACATACAGAACAAACTTAAATACAGTGTGGTTCCATACATCCTTTTTTTTATTGAGCGAGAACTCATATAGCCTAGCACAAAAGGCAACATCATGCCTGATAGCAACATTTTAGAAACATTTACTCATTTTTTATAACTACATTATGTTGCTTAACTTTATCCAAAATAGAAAAGGCAGGATTTCATCAGAGGTGGCAACATGAAAAGCTAAATTTCCAACATGACATGCCTGCTGTATTGCACCTTGCCTTATAAGTCTCAGAGGCATTGTGTAGCCTATCCTCGTCAGAAAATATTTATAAAGCACACAGAATAACCTCAATTAGCCAGCTCAGTGCTTCCCTAAAGTTACCCTTGAGGGCTAATGCATACGCTCAGCCCAGGATCATACTTGAAACAGTGACATAGGCCAAATAGTGTTTCAAGCAAGTAAATCATGTACAAGACTACATCAAATTTGCATATCCATTATGCATTGCTAATGGGACAGTCAAAATCACTTCACCTCTCTGATTGGCTATTGGCTTACCAATCGTCCTATAAGAGATTGCGTGAGCCAGCCACTACCTGTTTCTAAGCAACTGTGGCCGTTCACATCCAAATCCCTCGAGGTCTCAGGTCCACTTTCTCACTTAGTCATGATTAGGAGCACACAGACAAGGAGATGATGGCTCTAGTTATCACCTCTGAGGGAGCAGGATGGCCATAGGGACTGGCCAGTCATCTAATCACATGAACTTCCAATCTACGATTTTGGAGACTGACACATTCTTCTGAATCACAATAAGCCATGTCTGATTAGAAGGCCAAATGAAGACCAATCTCTGACAGCATTTCGGTAACCCCAATCATTTAACTGCAATGTAATGATGAGAGGCCAGCTAGGGCTGCTTGAACCAGCTATCTGGTTGTAACAAAGCAAAGTTATTACCTCCTGTGTTCACCAATGATCCTGGACTTCTTGTGAATCTATTCCATGAACACCTGTAAAAGTAACAAAATCCACATTTCTCACTGAGAAATTAGTTAGTGCAGAAAACCAATTAAAATGTACATTCCAACCTTAACAAACAAAATATGAAACTAGTTTAGTAGCCTATAGCCTAGCTATTTTAGACATGCTCCATTTTCACCAACCTCCAACGTGGAACTATGGAGTGTAAATAAATGGTATAATGGTAAAAATGGACTAAAACCAGTCTTAAAAAAAACATGCTAAATTCCATTTTGGCGACCACTGGAATTCCTTGTGCCCTCCGTCAGTGGCACGTCATTCACACTGAAGTACTGAAACTGGACATTTCGACCAAAAGAATCCACACCGGTGGCCATACAGACGTGCGCCATCACCATACAGACGTGCGCCATCATGGGAGAGACTTCGGAGAAAGTCCCAATTGCAGAGGACTTTGAACAATGCCTACCACCTGTAAGTAGCCTAAATTCAATAATTCAAATGCATATTCCCGGGAGCTGTAGGCCTAGCCTATTATATTGTCTTTAGTGTGCAACGTTTGAATTGCAAATGAAATATGGCTTCCTCGTGGCGCTATGCTTTGACATTGACTGTGTGCATTGTTGCTCACTTAGCATTCTGACCTTTCTAAAGGCATACAGTACGTCGGCCACGAAGACCCCCGTTGCTGTTGGTCGTCTCTTGAGATTTGGGGCTGCGGCTCTCATTGCCGGGGCAGTGCTGATGCTTTGCGGATCTATTGGAGCTTTCTACCTCTGGAAAGCCAGTGACAAAAATGTAAGCCTTAATTTGTCGTTCATTTGATTCCATATGGGTCAGTATATGATGTAACTTAATGCGGACGAGACAGGTAAATCTACCTTCAACTTGTGGGAGATGGTCTACCTGTAACCCTGGGAACGAGAAATGTAGGCTGAATCGTCTGCCACCTTTAACCATGTCACATTTGTTAAATGAAAAAATGTGTTATTTTGGTAAACAAATCTCTGCACATAATCAATCATTCATCATAAAACAACCATCTACTATATTACCAGTGGATGGTGGGCATTGAAAACGGCATTTGGATTTGCTGGTCGAAATCTTATTAAATGTCTGTTAAATAATGTAATTAATTCTATATCAACCTTTCCAATTTCACATTAGAATCACATAGCGTTCATGTGAATATTTTGGGCATGTAACTAAGGCTTGGTGGTGGTGACTGTCTCATTAGAGATACTTCAATATTTATTTGTGTTATAATGGGCTCACCTATAGGGCAAACATCTCAAGATAGATCCATGTCAAGGCCCTGCTGCCCTCCTCAGAGACATTATATTCAAATCAGCTGTGTGATTGGACGACACATCACAAAGTATTTTAAGTGTTGCACATGAGAATCCAAGGAGGGGAGGTATTTTGAAGCATTGTGTCATGGTAGGATTTTGCAGTAAAGGCTATTGTTAGAAAGCTTGCTGGCCTATCTCTGGCTATTATAATTGTAGGTTTGGGTACTACACATAGAGCTTTATAACATTCTATTGAGCACTTGTAGCTCATAGCTGGCAAGTTAAATATTTCAACAATTATTATGATTGTTTACTGTATGTATTATGCATGACCTTGAATATCATTGTAACTTTCAATTTTAAAATCTCATTAGGTGTACAATGTACACTACAGTATGAGCATCAATGGAAAGGTGGAGGAGGGTTCCATGGAAATCGATTCCGATAATAATCTGGAAAGGTTCCGAACTGGGAGTGGAAATGACGAGGCGTTGGAGATTCATGACTTTCACATTGTGAGTTGTACTTATTTTCTCTCCGAAGTAGTTCCATGGAGAGTTGGCAGGTGCTTAGGAAAGTAGCAAAGATGTGAGTGTAAATATCCCATCTCTGTGACTCCTGCTTCAGGGAATTACAGGAATCCGGTTCTCTGGAGGGGAGAAGTGTTATATTAAATCGCAAATCAAGGCCAACCTTCCAGAGGTGGAGACGCTCAACAAGGAGTCATTGATGTTTGATCTGGTACAGTAAGCTACACTCTTAGAAAAAAAAGGTGCTATCTAGAACCTAAAAGGGTTCTCCGGCTGTCCCCATAGGATAATTCTTTGAAGAACCCTTTTGGTTGCAGGTCGAACCCTTTTGGGTTCCATGTAGGACCCTTTCCACAGACGGTTCTACATGGAACCCAAAAGGGTTCTATGTAGAACCGGAAAGGGTTCTCCCTGGAACCAAAAAGGGTTCTCCTATGGGGACAGCGTAAGAAGAACCATTTTGGAAACCTTTTTTTCTAAGAGTTTAAATACTAAACATAACTAGCCATAATGCTATAACTGACCGTATTACACTAACTTTATGTGAAAATATAGACACCCCCTTCTGTTCTAGATTTTCATTTATATTACTCAAAAATATGTCAATGATTCTATACAGCTTTACATAAACAAATTAATGTGTTTACATACATTGTTTTTATGGAGTGACATGGATGTAAAATGCATTATAAATGGTGATAAGCCTGTGGACATACTGTATTAATAATGGCCTCATGAGGTGTCTTTCACCCTGTCAGGAAGATGAGATCATGCCAGTGAAGTTTGATGAGGAGTCTCTGATGTGGGTGGCTGCTGACCAGCCCCTGAAGGACAGCAGCTTCCTCAGCACCAAGATCCTGGACCTCTGTAGAGACCTGCCCATCTTCTGGCTCCACCCCACCTATCCTAAAGGTTCCTCTGTCATGGCTCTTGCTTATCACATGGCTTGGTGATAGAATGAGAAACACAAAGTTAAGTGTAGAATAGATATTGGCTGTTCTAGAATGAGATATGTAATTGTTATAGAACGAGATTATAGATTGCAAAATAGATAAAGTTGTTATAGAATGAGAAGTGATAGACTGTAAACCACAAGACAGGAGACGTAGAACTGGTTTTCCCAATTTACAGTAGAACTGTCCTCTACCCAATAATAAACACAGACCAGTCAGTGGCCCTTCATCTGTAAACGTAATTTAAATGCTTTAACCATTCTGATTTGTCTTTCAACAGTGAGCAAGACAACCTGAACATTCTCAGGATGTACATTATTTGGAGACTTAAACAAGAGTCCCCTATTGTCTTACATTAAAAAAGAATGATCTTGAAATATGCAAGGAATCCTTGATATCACTGTAACTAATTCAATTATTCAACACGACAGAGAGACCGAGTAGATGTAAGAATTTCGCTCGGAAGACATTTGTGGTGTGCCTTGTGGTTATTGACCCAATACCTATGCCTCCTGTGGCTTCATGGAACAGATGGAGAGAGGAGAAAGAGAGACACCCAGAGAGCCAAGCGTCAGTTTGACATGGAGGAGTTTGAGGCAGCTGCTGAGGAGAAGAACACAGTGAGCCGTGCAGAGAATAGCACCTCCAAGAGAGCCACAGAGGAGGAGGCGGAGGCCACGGGCTCAGCAGCCACCGGCTCTGCCTACAACCCAGAAAACCCCTACCATGTGAGTACTGAGAAGTCGGTACACTTTAAAGAGGAGTTGTTTTCTTCAAGCTTTGATTTTATTTTGGCACCCCAGGATTCCTTTGTAAGATACTTCACTGAACGGTGAGCTTCCAAGTCTGTGTTAGGGCAAAACATGTCATAACATCCTTGACAAGGAGTTCTACAGTGGGGGGGATCTGTGCAAACCCACACTCAATGCTCACTAGATTAGTTGGAAAGTGCCATGGGTGGGTAGGTGTTAGATGAACAGCTGCCATCTAAGGTCACTAGCAGTAGGTGATAACTTTACACCCCGTGCTTATGGCCCTGCGTTTCACAAACGGAAGTGAAAATCATTACCCCCTTTGCCACTGCACGTTGATTCAGCTTGTTAGAACCGTAGGCTCTGCCGAAAAGGGGACAGTTGGAAAACTGAAAAGAAATGGTGTGCTGCAAATGAAGTTAATTTGAAAACATTGAACAGAAACATGAATCATTTACCTCCCACTCCACAGCGCAATCAGGAGGGAGAGGAGGGCACCATGACCTTTGACCCAATGCTAGACCACCAGGGGATCTGCTGCTCAGAGTGCCGACGCAGCTACACCCACTGTCAGAGGATTTGCGAACCGTTGGGCGGCCACTGGCCTTGGCCCTACAACTACAGAGGCTGTCAGGTAGCTTGTCGAGTGATTCTGCCTTGCCGCTGGTGGGTGGCCCGCATATTAGGTATAGTGTAAGTAGGACACCCATTTTCTCAAGCCAAATACACCAAACGTCTGAAAGGTCATGTTCTGTAAGCAATATTGTAATTTCAATGCAGATATTTATTTTGTAACTTTTAATTTGGTTGTAAATACCTGATCGCAGCAGGTGAGCGATGCTTGCTAGGATGAAACAGGGACCTCAGCCGCATGATTTAGTAAGAAAAGGCCAGGCAAGACACATTTCCACCTGGACCCTCATGGCAACATTTAGCATATACAGCACGTACACCTTCTCTGCAGGCAACACTTGAAAAAACAAAAAGGCCAAAACAAATGAAGCACAGCAGTAGCTTTTGATTTAGGGAATAAACATAACCTAATATCTGTCTTTTCTTTTCAACATATCTTTTCAGTAAACATATTATAGCCTACCAATGCTTTATTTGCACTACGCTGTCTTTGATGGAATGTATGGAAATGTATACAGTGATCATTATAAATGCTTAATAAAGATAATGTACAGTTTCTATGACGGTATGGTGTAGGTTTCCCCTGAAACTAATGACAGTGCTAATCACATCTTCGTTGAGGTGAACTAATGTGATCTAATGTGAAATGAGTGTCAGGGAAACTGACATTTCATTTCAGTAAAAGTGACACTTCAGTAAAAAGCAATGAGACAGGTGTGGAGGGAGGTTAAGCAGCCACATAACATGATCACAATGTCCTGCCAACCCATTTTCCACCAAAACCTAGATTGGAGTTTAAGTGTAAATCCCCCCCCCCCCCCCCCCCATCTACAAATCAAAGGAAATCAGACCAGCATATCTAAAGCCATATTGCAACTTCCTAAATAATTGAAAAGGGTCACGCTGAGATCGAGTCGATTTCACATGGAATGATCCCTGCTCGTCAAATTACAACAAATGTGAAATTGCACCGTCTTGTCTGTGAAGCGCCATTGAAAGCATGTAGCAGTGTGAATGGCGAAACACAAAGAGATGCTTGTGTTGATGCAGAGATCTTTCCTGGTTTTTCACGGGGTCGAGGTGCTTATCACATCTGCAGTGCTGATAAGACAGTACGTTTGCCTCCGTAGGCTATATAATATTAATCCCCCTCCCACGTCTACAGATGCACTTAAAGGAAGGTGACAAGCATGACATATCCAGGACCTCCTGATGGCTCGTGCTCTGAAGTGCAACCGCTAAAAGAGCCCCAAGTACCCTGAAGTGATGTAAATTTGCAGGGGGGAGTCCAATTTCCATCACTGCGCTGTCACTGTCATGGTCATTAAACTAAATCAACCCGCTGTGTGTCACATAGCTCCCAATTTAAAGTCCTCTCAATAATGGAGTTATACTTGGACTGTAGATTGCAGCGCTGTATTGTATCTCTGACCTGACAGCAGTAAGAGCAAGAGTAGACTAGGCTGCCATTTATTTTGTCTCTTAGAAATGACAGCCTGACAGTGCGTGTGAATATGAGAGGTAGCATAAAATAATTAATTGATAAATTGACCCCATTGGATTTCAGAAGTAGTATGAACTTCAGTTCAACTAAGTCAGACACTCTATATATGTAATTTATGTAATTGAAGGTCAATTAAGAACATAGAGTATAGTGAAGGCCACTAGGTCATCCTTTTTGCACAGTGTGGATATATCATGGTTAAAGAAACAACACTAAGGAAAACATTCTAACTCTACAGACAACCAGGAAATAGGGAAAAACTCAAAGCCAAGAAAAAATCTCAATCACCACAAAGCAGAGCCCAAAAAAACTATTTACACTGAGAGAATTCCATTGCCCAGAACAACAGAAGTTATCGTATCCCCGGGCCACATTCTAAAAAATGTGTTTCCTTTCGCCATCCCTCCCTAGAAGAGAAATGTACCCCTGTAGAGGGTGGAAGAGACAAATGTGTTGGAGGAGCAGCAGCCCCAGTGTGTTTGTCTCCCCTCTGGAGCCATGCTTACCCAGGGAGCCCTTCAGGCCAGGGAACAAACAGGCCTTTGTGAGCACTGACCCGCTGTGCCCAGCAGCCAGACTGCAAACCTGAACTCCCTTGCTAATGGGAAACCATAGACACAGAGTCCAACTCAGCCCACTACAGCCCAGGGCGGGGGAGTGCCAGGCTTTTCATCATCGTCCATCAAAACAAGGACAGGCTGGCAGGGTTCTGACTGCAGCTGTGTGAAACTGCAAGAACGCAAGCTCAAAAGGTTATTTTCTTTCTTTCACAGGCACCTGCATACCTCAATGTAATACAATGTAGACACTTGTAACTAGTAACGATTTTATTTGATACATGGGGGCTTACTAATCAAGCTTTTGCACTTTCTGGAATATGCCGTGAATACATGAGTTGGTCTGTTGGAAAAGGCTTGTTGTTGCCTCTAACACATTAGTAGTGCGAGCCACACTGGCAGGCATTCCCTGCATTTGATTGCATGTTTTCCATTACATTCAGACATTAATAGAATAAGCGGTAGTGACAGTCCGTTTTGCATCTAACCCAGTACACAGAAAACCTTTTAGACCTGCTCATTATGTTTTTCCGCAAGAGAACACTGAAATGCTTTCATTGTTAGTGGCATTTTCAGAAAAGAGCGCGTAACATGACTTGATTTTTTTCTCCCATGGAAATATCAACACAGCCACCAACATGTTTCTTTTATTTCCCCCTTGTATGGTGAGAATGATTTTGGAACATGGATTAAAAGCTTTTTAATCCCATGGTTGAGTGACCACTAGCCCAGTGGTCTGACTCCCCCCTTCTGTTAGCAGGTCTCTCTGAAGTTATCCTGCCTTAGGCTGTAGTGGCAGCCTTCCCTCTCACTTATTTAGTATGCAAGCCCCAAATGCCCATTAATTAAATGCCTGCTGGTTCTGTACAAAAAGGCTTGCCCTGTTTATTCCAGTACGTTCAAACTGTAAATTGCTTATTTAGATCTGTTTGCATCTAACGAAACGCTAGTACGCTAGCACCAGCATCTCTCTACATGCACTGTTCACTGTCTACTTTGCCTCTCCATGTATTGCACACAGTTGCCTTCTTTTACTTGAATTTCAAACCTGTGTGTAGGTGGTGTAGGTGTAAACTGGCCATTATAAGGGACTGTATGATTGGTTCTTGGTTCAAAAGAGATGGTTAGTATGGTGGGCGTTTCCATATTGCATCTGACTACAGAGAAAGCCACAATGATGGAGGTGGGTTATCTTTATAGTACAGAGAGGGATTGTATAGACTTGCTTTGAGAAAGGTTTACTACCCCTAAGGACTAAGACATTCTGCTTCCAGACCACCTACTGTACTTTTACCTTGTTAGTAAATGCTTTGAGATTAAGGCAGTACTAAAGTCTATGTAATACAACGGGATTGTTTCCCAGGCTTTCCCGATGTGTTTTGCAGAAACCTTTCCACTGGTTTTGTACTCCTATTCTAGACGGGCTTTAGCAGAGCTATAGATACCTCAAGGCACAAATCAAGACTTCACATTTGCAAATTGTAAAGTTAGTAGCTCCTCCGCACAAATGTCAAGAGGCTTACAACATGAAAGAGCAAGTTGTCCAAAAGTGTTGCTGGGAGTACTGACAAAGTTTATGAAGAAGAAAGTAAATGTGTTTTTAATCCTCTGCAGCACGTGCAACAATGAGAGCCTGAGCGCTTAGATATGCCATCCCTGGGGCAGGCTCTATACTTAAGGCTTACAACAGCCTCATTATCTCCCTCCACTCACATCAGATCCTAGCAGCAGTTTGTCACAGGCAGACTCCTTCTGCCAGTAGGCATCAGACCAATACTCCTGCAACACTACTGTACATAATTACCATATGGACAGCATTTTGAGCCAGACGGAAGAATAAAAAGCTCTCCAGGCAGATTCCCCAGATGACTAAATTATTATTTTTTTAAATCTAATTTCCATCTAATTTGCAGCAAATTATTATACAGAATTATTTTTTTTACATTAATTTATAGAACAGATCAAACAAAGGTTCATACTTTGATTTTTGGAGAGTTGTTATTTTGATATACTTTATTTCATGTATTTTTAATCTCCCCTGCTTTTCCTCGGATCTCCATATATATATATATTCACACACTATAATAAAACATACAGCAAATTAATAACTGTCAGTACACATGAAATGCTTGTCTGGGTTGTGTGAGCAGTTCCAGTGAGAAGTCCCTTTACCTGCCGCCCCACTGATTAATTAATTTCACACTGTTTAATTAAATCCACAGTCTGGGGAGTCTCGGTGCCACCATGGGAAACCGTATCTGGGTCTTGTGTGCACAGAGATTACTTCGGGAAGGTCTCAGACAACTTCTCTCTCTCCCTCTCTCGCAGAAGTTGACACCGACGTCACAGTCTCTGGGGACGTAAGACCATGATTGTCTCAATGTCATCTGCCAGTCATGGCACAACTGCAGGGAAACAGGACAGCACACACAATTTGTTTCTGTGTGATTTGGCATTCATTTGCTGTGACAGGAAAAGGTCCAGCAATAATTGACAATAAGAGAATATGAGAGAAAAGTGGGGATCAGAAAGAAAACACAAAGTTAACAAGACAAGGAAGATTTCTTAGCTAAAAAAAAAGAGGTGATGATTCTAAAAAAGGTATAGAAAGACGAACCATTTCACACTGTGCATTGTCTAAGTATAGCCGGTTATTTGAGATGTTCCCTGTGATATTCCGCTCGGATGAGTTGCTATACCAGATCGTCTCCTAGATCAAAACAACACAAATTGGTTGTGTTGTAAAGGAGTGTTCCATGACCCCAGTGTCTGTGCCACAGCATCACTGTGTGTGCCAGGCTGTCAAAGCACTAGAGCAGCTCCGGAAGATGAAGTGCATGAGTGTCTGTAACACAGCAGGTATCAAAGCAGTGTGGGTTGGAAAGCACGCTTCCCCCCCCCCCCCCCCCCCCCCCCCCCCCCCTCCGCCCTTTATTCACTACGAAGGAACATATTTTAGGAGAAATATCATGCACAGATTGAATAGGATGGTTGTTCAAATGAGCCTGTAATTGCATGATTATGATAGCGTTTGTCTGTACATGCGTCGTGATTATATCATTTAGGGGATTATGATTATGAGTTCGTACTAACGTTGGAGGAGAATATATCTGGTCCATTTCATTTTGGCACTTGAAAGTCACTCCTTTGAGATTGATTCCGTTAAATCTTTAGCGCAGCCTACTGGTGAAATGTGAAATGGGCAGAGAAGCAGACAAAGGAGGTAAACAATGTTGTATTCTGACACTGGAAAAGGAAAAGGGGATTACAATCATACATAAACAGGAATGTGTTTGACATTTACATGAATTGAAGATCAAAAGAAAAACCAAGAACCTACATGGGGCCATAAGAGTGACTTTGAGCAATATCTTACACAAATCACAATTTTATCCATGATTTGATTCATGGATGATATTTAATATGTCTGGGCATAAATCATTGTATCTCCCAAAACATAAAAAAAATGCAACTATTGACATCTTTATAAATAACACACACATACTTTGCAGTCTGCCAGGTACAGGATGTAACGTTGGAGTACAGAAACTCTCGTTCAGAACATTATTATATTGCATTAAAATGATTTGGCGCTGACAGCTAATTACGATCTTTTCATAACAGGTTGAAAGTCAGCTTCTCGCTCCAGAAGTGAAACTTTCCATACACTATGGGAAGCAATAGAATTCCTACTGAAATAGTTCAGTAGATTGATAAGGTATTGAATAGAAGAAATCCTTCCTATCTGCGCTTGCCTTGTCCTGTGACAGGACCCATCAGGTGTTCAACCCCCCTCCCCCTTTCTGACCCCATTCTGCCACCTCCGTTTTCCTTCTTTTCCACTCGCAGGTCTTTTATAAGTGTCTCCATGCATTACACATTTAACAATGCATTAAAAATAGGCCACCATCAGTCATTCAGCAGGGAAGGCAGAACCCACCGGTGTCTCAGATTTGATAGGTTTCTCTAGGATTGGGATGTAAAAGGAGCAACACAAACGTTTAAGTCGATGTGAGAGGAAGGCTTTCTCTCAGACTCTCTGAGCGACGGAAATATACATTTGTGTCCTAATAATTTGTCATGCCCTCTCTGACACAGTCTTGATATTAAATAGGAGAACTAATTTGGCTATAAGCTCTTTCAAAATTGTCATTAAATCCTCAGTACATTGCTGAGGTACAGCAGCATTTGTAGAAACTGAGCACTATTCTCTATGTATCTGGGTAATCTCTTTCCAGATGGTAAGTGCGTGTAATGCTGGATATGTGCCAACACTAACTGCCTTAAGGCCAGGTTTTCCAGGTAAACATCTGAAACAATACAGTCATTTTACGGGCTTAGGCATATCAACCTATAGTGTGTATGATGTAGGTTGTCGGTGAAACATGGTGTGATGGTCGGGAGTGAGCCAAGGCCTGAGGTCTCACTCTCTCTGTCGGAGTGTCACGTGCCAAAAAGAAGATGTTCAACTGATGACCATCTCACAACAGACAGTGCCACAGGTTTTGTTACTAAAACAGCAGTATACCACTAACAACAGTAAATGTGACGCCTAGAGTCAGACGTGAGACTGAGCGTGCAGAACCAATAAAGTCAATGAGGAACAGCCATAAGCTATTTGTCATTTACAGAAACGCAGACATAACTCTAGTCATCATCAAAAATAAGATAAAAAGAGGACCTCTTGTTACTTGTAAAAGGCATTTCATCACTGATCAAAATAAATCAGTCTTGGAATTACATTCATAGAACAACACTGAATCGGACATCTTGGCAACACAGCAGCTTGCGAAAGTATTCACCCCCTTTGGCATTTTCCCTATTCTGGGGTGTTGTATCATTTGATTTACACAACATGCATACCACTTGGAAGATGCAAAATGTTTATTGTGAAACAAACAAGAAATAAGACAAAAAAAAATGAAAACTTGAGCGTGCATAACTATTCACCCTCCCAAAGTCAATACTTTGTAGAGCCACCTTTTGCAGCAATTACAGCTGCAAGTCTCTTGGGGTACGTCTCTATAAGCTTGGCACATCTAGCCACTGGGATTTTTGCCCATTCTTCAAGGCAAAACTGCTCCAGCTCCTTCAAGTTGGATGGGTTTTTGCTGGTGTACAGCAATATTTAAGTCATACCATAGATTCTCAATTGGATTGAGGTCTGGGCTTTGACTAGGCCATTCCAAGACATTTAAATGTTTCCCCTTAAACCACTCAAATGACGCTTTAACAGTATGCTTAGGGTCATTGCTGGAAGGTGTACCTTTGTCCCAGTCTCAAATCTCTGGAAGACTGAAACAGGTTTCCCTCAAGAATTTCCCTGTATTTAGCACCATCATTCCTTCAATTCTGACCAGTTTCCCAGTCCCTGCCGATGAAAAACATGGTATTCTCGGGGTGATGAGAGGTGTTGGGTTTGCACCAGAAATAGCTTTTTCCTTGATGGCCAAAAAGCTAAATTTTAGTCTCATCTGGCCAGAGTACCTTCTTCCATATGTTTGGTGAGTCTCCCACATGCTTTTTGGCGAACACCAAACGTGTTAGCTTATTTAAAAAAAAAAATTCTGGCCACTCTTCCGTAAAGCCCAGCTCTGTGGAGTGTAAGGCTTAAAGTGGTCCTATGGACAGATACTCCAATCTCCGCTGTGGAGCTTTGCAGCTCTGTCGGGGTTATCTCTGGCCTCTTCTTTGCCTCTCTAATTAATGCACTCCTTGCCTGGTCTGTGAGTTTTGGTGGGCGGCCATCTCTTGGCAGGTTTGTTGTGGTGCCATATTCTTTCCATTTTTAATAATGGATTTAATGGTGCTCTGTGGGATGTTCAAAGATTCAGATATTTTTTATAACCCAACCCTGATCTGTACTTCTCCACAACTTTGTCCCTGACCTGTTTGGAGAACTCCTTGGTCTCCATGGTGCCACTTGCTTGGTGGTGCCCCTTGCTTAGTGGTGTTGCAGACTCTGGGGCCTTTCAGAACAGGTGTAGAGATACTGAGATCATGTGACACGTAAATAAAGTCTACCAGTGTGCAATCTAACTAATTATGTGACTTCTGAAGGTAATTGGTTGCACCAGATCTTATTTTGGGGCTTCATAGCAAAGGGGGTGAATACATATACGCGCACCACTTTTCCATTTTGAATTTTTTGAAACAAGTTCTTTTTTTCACTTCACCAATTTGGACTATTTTGTATATGTTCATTACATGAAATCCACATAAACATCCATTTAAATTACAGGTTGTAATGCAACAAAATAGGCAAAACGCCAATGGGGATGAATACTTTTGCAAGGCACTGTAATTACAGGCAAACGTCCATAGACAGATAGACAGAAAAACAAGAACATAACAAAATACAACGCAAGAAAAAAACGTACATGTGTCAAAGTAATTTATTGTGTTAAGTTGCCAAGTGTCCTCTTACTCAAGTGGAGGTGGGCTTTCAGCTCTAATGTTGCTCAGCTTGCTCCTGTAACTTTGATTCAATATAGACTGCACCTCTTAAAGTGGCAATACTTGAGGCAGAATTTTTTTAAATTTCACCTTTATTTAACCAGGTAGGCTAGTTGAGAACAAGTTCTCATTTACAACTGCGACCTGGCCAAGATAAAGCAGTTTGACACATGCAACAGAGTTACACATGGAATAAAAAAGCATACAGTCAATAATACAGTAGAAAAAGTCTATATGCAGTGTGTGCAAAGGGGGAGGTAAGGCAATAATTAGGCCATGGTGGCGAAGTAATTACAATATAGCAATTAAACACTGGAGTGATAGATGTGCAGAAGATGATTGTGCAAGTAGAGACACTGGGGTGCAAAGGAGCAAGATAAATAAATAAAAACAGTATGGGGATGAGGTAGTTGGATGGGCTATTTACAGATGGGATATGTACAGGTGCAGTGATCTGTGAGCTGCTCTGAAAGCTGGTGCTTAAAGTTAGTGAGGGAGATATGATTCTACAGCTTCAGTGATTTTTGCAGTCTGTTCCAGTCATTGGCAGCAGAGAACTGGAAGGAAAGGCGGCCAAAGGAGGAATTGGCTTTGGGGGTGAACAGTGAAATATACCTGCTGGAGCGCGTGCTACGGGTGGGTGCTGCTATGGTGACCAGTAAACTGAGATAAGGTGGGGCTTTACCTAGCAAAGACTAGTAGATGACCTGGAGTCAGTGGATTTGGCGACGAGTACGAAGCGAGGGCCAGCCAACGAGAGAGTACAGGTCACAGTGGTGGGTAGTATAATGGTGCTTTGGTGACAAAACGGATGGCACTGTGATAGACTACATCTAATTTGCTGAGTAGAGTGTTGGAGGCTATTTTGTAAAGGACATCGCCGAAGTCGAGGATCGGTAGGATGGTCAGTTTAACGAGGGTATGTTTGGCAGCATGAGTGAAGGATGCTTTGTTGTGAAATAGGAAGCCGATTCTAGATTTAATTCTGGATTGCAGATGCTTAATGTGAGTCTGGAAGGAGAGTTTGCAGTCTAACCAGACACCTAGGTATTTGTAGTTATCCACATATTCTAAGTCAGAACCTTCCAGAGTAGTGATGCTGGACAGGCAGGCAGGTGAAGGCAGCGATCGGTTGAAGAGCATGCATTTAGTTTCACTTGCATTTAAGAGCAGTTGGAGGCCACTAAGGAGAGTTGTATGGCATTGAAGCTTGTTTGGAGGTTAGTTAACACAGTGTCCATAGAAGGGCCAGAAGTATACAGAATGGTGTCGTCTGCGTAGAGGTGGATCAGAGAATCACCAGCAGCAAGAGCAACATCATTGATGTATACAGAGAAGAGAGTCGGCCCGAGAATTGAACCCTGTGGCACCCCGATAGAGACTGCCAGAGGTCCGGACAACAGACCCTTCGATTTGACACACTGAACTCTATCTGAGAAGTAGTTGGTGAACCAGGCGAGGCAGTCATTTGAGAAACCAAGGCTGTCGAGTCTGCCGATAAGAATGTGGTGATTGACAGAGTCGAAAGCCTTGGCAGGTTGATGAATAGGGCTGCACAGTATTGTCTCTTATCGATGGCGGTTATGATATCGTTTAGGACCTTGAGCGTGGCTGAGGTGCACCCATGACCAGCTCTGAAACCAGATTACATTGCACAGGTGGGATTCGAAATGGTCGGTAATCTGATTGCTAACTTGGCTTTCGAAGACCTTAGAAAGGCAGGGTTGGATAGATATAGGGCTGTAGCAGTTTGGGTCTTGAGTGGTTCCCCTTTGAAGAGGGGGATGATCGTGGAAGCTTTCTAATCTTTGTGAATCTCAGATGATACGAAAGAGAGGTTGAACAGGTTAGTAATAGGGGTTGCAACAATTTCGGCAGATTATTTTAGAAAGAGAGGGTCCAGATTGTTTAGCCCGGCTGATTTGTAGGGGTCCAGATTTTGCAGCTCTTTCAGAACATCAGCTATCTGGATTTGGGTGAAGGAGAAATGGGGGGGGGGGCAAGTTGCTGTGGGGGGTGCAGGGCTGTTGACCGGGGTAGGGGTAGCCAGGTGGAAAGCATGGCCTGCCGTGGAAAAATGCTTATTGACATGTTCAATTATAGTGGATTTATCGGTGGTGACAGTGTTTCCTAGCCTCAGTGCAGTGGGCAGCTGGCAGGAGGTGCTCTTATTCTCCATGGACTTTACAGAACGTTTTTGAGTTTGTGCTACAGGATGCAAATTTATGTTTGAAAAAGCTAGTCTTAGTTTTCCTAACTGCCTGTGTGTATTGGTTCTTAACTTCCCTGAAAAGTTGCATATCATGGGTGCTATTCGATGCTAATGCAGTATGCCACAGGATGTTTTTGTGCTGGTCTAGTGCGTCAGGTCTGGAGTGAACCAAGGGCTATATCTGTTCCTGGTTCAATTTTTTTTGAATGGGGCATGCTTTTTTAAGATGGTGAGGAAGGCACGTTTAAAGAATAACCTGGCATCCTCTACTGACAGACTGAGGTCAATATCCTTCCAGGATACCCGGGCCAGGTCGATTAGAAAGGCTTGCTCGCTGAAGTGTTTTAGGGAGTGTTTGACAGTGATGAGGGGTGGTCGTTTGACCGCAGACCCATTACGGATGCAGGCAATGAGGCAGTGATTGCTGAGATCTTGGTTGAAGACAGCAGAGGTGTATTTGGAGGGCAAGTAGGTTAGGATGATATCTATGAGGGTGCCCATGTTTACGGATTTGGGGTTGTACCCGGTAGGTTCATTGATAATTTGTGTGAGATTGAGGGCATCAAGCTTAGATTGTAGGATGACCACCCCGGTCATCCTACAATCTAAGCTTGATGCCCTCAATCTCAAAGCATGTCACAGTTTAGGTCACCTAGCAGCACGAGTTCTGAAGATAGATGGGGTGTAATCAATTCACATATGGTGTCCAGGGCACAGCTGGGGGCAGAGGGTGGTCTATAGCAAGCGACAATGTTCAGAGTCTTGTTTCTGGAAAGGTGGATTTTTAAAAGTAGAAGCTTGAAATGTTTTGGTACAGACCTGGATAGTAAGACAGAACTCTGTATGCACCAACAACATAGGCATTTGTAAGGGACATAGACAAAAAGACATACAGTCAACCACCAAACTATCAATTAATATGTTGTGGACAGACTTAATATAGCTGGCTGGAGATTTGGGTTCTGGTTTGCAGAAATTACTATCAACAGACTCACATTTCCAAGATTTACTTTGCTGTAAATGTTCTTATTAACATACAAACTAGCACTGTGAATGCCCTTAGATTAAACCTTTGCTATGAGTGTACGATGATTCCGCATTGACCTGTTCAACTGTCTAGTATCTAGTTCAGCTTTGGTCACTGTTTTCCAGGACTGTATTCTTCAACTATCACCTCCTCAAGTCATTGCCCTCACAAATGTAGTGGTGTCAGTCAGTAAGGCAGGAATTACCTTGAACAGAGTCCATACAGCATCCGTCCCACTGTCAGCCTATACCTCTTCTGTCTCATATGTAAGAACTGAAATAGCAAATAATGAGGAACATTATATTGTATCTTACCTTAAAAACAGGTTTAGAATAGTTTGCTGACCATGTACAGAGCAATAGGGTTGATACAGGAGTTCAGCTATGCTATATTAATGCCAATAGTACAGGACAAGAAATACACTAAAAAGGATGAGTGGATCAAGTAAGTAACACATACCACAATTAAAAACAGCAGTGACAATCGTATGTATCCTTTTACCTTACCTCAGTAGCTGACACCTTTTGGGATCCTTCTCATCATAAATGGTGAGTTTTAAGACTCTGCTCAGGTACAGCGGTAACCACCAGAGGGCAAACACAAGCACTAAGAAAAACACTGCCTTGGCCACTTCTCGTCTCTGTGAAAACAGATGAGATTTATGTCAGACATTTTAATGTCATCATATAAATAAATATATTATGGAGGTAGCGCACTTGTCTACACCATGGGTCGCTAAATCCTGTCTTGGAGAGCTACTGGATGTGCAGGCTTTTATTCCACCCCAGCACTAAGACACCCGCTTCAAATAATCAACTAATCATGGGCTGGACAATGGATTAGTTGAACCAGGTGTGTTACTTCTGGCAGGCACATGCACAGATACGGCTCTACATGTGCAGAACACATGCCCATTTGCCCTTCCAGTCTCCAAAGTTCCCATTTCAGTAGTAGTATAATTTCCACCCCCATTTTGTTGGGGGGGGGGGGGGGGTTGCATTGTTGTTCTGAACCCATTAACTTCTCATCTATGCTTCAGAACCAAAAAGTTGCAAGTCTTGATTATTGATCAATGACCAGTCATCAGCATTGGCACGCAAAGGCGCGCACACATCGATTAAAGCCATAAATAACTTGTTTAATTTCCTCCAATTTTGCCAAAAACAGAGTAGGTCTACGTTTATCATCCATATAAAATACACTTCAGCAATCTACAACTGACTCATCTCTGATTCATAATTTTCATATTTCAGGCCTAGTTTGGGAGCCATCTAAAGATAAGCAACAGTAACATCGTAGTGGTTTCAATATTACTCCAGCGAATTTATAAAAATATTTGTCAGGAAGAACAGGGCTACCCTTGCCTGATGACTCAAATTGAATTATTCTGCTGCTCTATGTTCTCTAAATACTTCAGTCTGAGACTGCCATTGTTAAAATCATCTGTGGGACTGTCGTCGTTGAAATCATTTGTTGTGACATCAATATGAGGGGTGTTGTACCAAACAAAGTCATCAGCGATTGGATCATCTCTAACCAATCAGACTATTAAAGCCAATGACGAATTTTCAAAGCGCCACTTACCCACGTGTTCTGGCTCTGGGCCATCCCATCGGTTTCTTGGACCAATCAGCACAGTTAGAATGTATTTTGGCTTTCAGAAATCGTTGGGGAGGTACTCAGATCCAGACTCTATGAGGGGATTTGATTAATCTAGCCTTTTGCACCGGGTGTAAATTGATTGCATTTGTTTTGGAACTGGGCTACCTTCCAGGCGTGAGCCAGGTGCCTGCCCTGCTCTGTCAGATGGCGAAGTCGGCTCAAAACAAAAGTGATGTAATTAAGCACATGTAGTAATTTGCAGTATTCTGTTTTCCCATGCAGAAGTGATTGCTTTTGATAACAATATATATATATATATATATTAAAAGGTAATTTACCACCTTCACAAGTGCAGTCTCAGTGCTATGATGGGGTCTAAAACCAGACTGAAGCATTTCATATACATTGAGTATCATAGCAAAGGGTCTGAATACGAATGTCAATACATTTGTAAAAACCTGTTTTAGCTTTGTCATTATGGGCTATTTTGTGTAGATTGATGAGGGAAAAAAACTATTGAGTCAATTTTATAATAAGGCTGTAATGTAACAAAATGTGGAAAAATACTAAATACTTTCTGAATGCACTGTATCCCTAGTTTATATTGGCTGTTAACATGCAGTTTATTTCTGTAGCCTATCTTGTTTTTGAAAATGCATCATCGTTTATGGCTGTAATGACAGGCTACATTTGCACAGCGTGCATGTGTGTGCGTGGGGGGGGGGGGGGGGGGGTTGCAAGTTTTGTACTGTGATAAATGGAGTTTGTAGACATACTGTATGGCCACACATTGATTAATTCACCTGCGTGCAAGTAACTGCGGGGAACTGCACACGTGCGAGTGGGACAGGACTCTGTATTGAGGACTGGGTAGGAAACCCCATTCTCTGGTGTTGGGGAGCAATTGCGTTGAGGATACGGCATGAGTTCGCCAGGCGAGGAATGGCGGTGAGAACTCCTTTGTTTTGGTAAAGCTATGGCATGAGTTGGTTCTTTGCCTAGGAATAGGTTTCTACCAAGAACTGTTTTGATCAGAATAATCATTTTTGTAAGAAAAGCGTTCTTTGTAAATCAAAGGGTTCTTCTACCTAGAACATTTAACATCCTAAGAACCGTTTTAGGAAGAAAGAGTTATTTGATGATTCTTAGAACCACATATAATATTTCCCAGAATGCTCTATTGCAGTGAGATTTTCAGAATTGTTTGTTTTAATGTAATATCTGTGGTTTTGCATTTAACATTGATTGGTCACTACATTTTATGCTACATGAAAATAAATAACACATTTTTCTAAACTAATCCAATCTGTTGGATATATTGCACCCGCTACTTAGAGGTTGTTCCAGGTTGTCTCAGTAGTCAACGTTCCCTACCCTGGCAGTCATTCTGAATGCAGGTTGAGGGTGATTAATAATCCCACTTGTTGTCTATCCTAACTCTGGCTGGATTCCAATACACATCACTTTGCCAGCCAGCATAATGTAATTTTCAGGCCTGATGTGGCCTGTAAACCAGGCAATTCCTAACACCACTGTGTTAGTGTATAACTAGGCCCTCAAAGAAAGGCCTTGTGATTTAAGTATTGTATTGTCATAAATAATGACATTTTAAATTCTAACAAGGCTGGTGGAACAGTTCAGAGGGGGTTCTAGGAAGAACCCTGCAAAGATAAAAGTATTCTCAGTAGAAGGGTTCTCATAGGCAGTTCTAGGAAGTACCTTTAGATGATAAATGGTTCTTTGTAGAACCCTTCCTAGAGGGTTCTAGGTAGAACCATATACAGGCTGTTCTTTGAGGAACCCTACATACGGGGTTCTACCCAGCAACAAAAAGAGTTCCCCCTTAATGTGACAATCCGAAGAATCCTGTATGGTTCTACTTAGCATTTTTTTTTCTAAGAATGTAGCTTGGACAGAGCCTGAAGAACAATGGGTGTATAGATGCAGAGACTGAGTGTTGGGCATTAGGCCGAAGAGTATCGAGCTAACATAGCTTAGCCTGACTTATCCCGAAGATGGGAGTGTGCGAGGGATGACAACGTTTGGCATTCGGCTGAAGATCAGGAGCAACATAATCATTTCACACAGACTGTGTTTCTGGCCTCGGCTGAAGACTTGTGTGCGGGTGATTAGGACTATTTTGGCATCGGCCGAAGAGGAGGGGTGCTCAAGTGAACTTTGTCAGGACTTTGGTCTGAAGAAGAGCACAGTTTGCACTGTTCAATAAGAGACTGAGCCTGGCTGGAGCCGAATAATCGTTGCCAAACAGATACAAACATTGGTTAGCAAAATAGTTTAGCAAAATAGTTTAGCAAAATACTTTACTCATCAGATTGTGCTCCTTTCCTTCTTGTAATAATTGCTCAACTAGCCTGTGACCCGGTTTATTTGGGCGTGCTATTTTTTTAGTTGTCGAGCACGTCGCCCAAAAGTTCTGTGCCCGGAAATGACTGCTGGGCTGGAGCAGAAAACTACACATCTAATAGCACTCCAGTTCTAGAGCTGGAGATTTCTGGTCTGTACTCACCTGTTTGGTGTAGGTGCTCAGTGCATTCTCATTCCTCCTCAGAATCTTCCAGGTCATCAGAGTGTAGAAGACAGCCGTGCAAGCCAGCGGCATGCTGAAGTAGAAGCCGGAAAAGCCACCAGTCTTTTGCTGATTTATAAAACTGTTATGAAAACACAATAAAGAACAGTATTAGTGTTGCTGTTTCAGATTTGATCTAACTACTGGAATGTGATGATAAGCACACATCACTGGCTTCATTATATAATCAGTGTCATTTTCATTTATTATCAAAAGAAAACAAGATCAAACATATTATTGACCTTATTTTCTATATTACTCAATTTTGTCTGGATTCACAAATTACCTGCAAGAACTGATTTTTGTTGTTGGGATGAAGGAGGCATATTGTCAGATGCTGTCCTCTATGGTCCATTATTATTGTATCAAAGCCGACAACTTCAGGCACAGCCAGGATTGTTGATATCACCCATATCAAAGTTATTTCTACTGCTGTGCACGTTGAAACCCCAATGTCTTTGATTCGATTCCAGGATGCAACAGCTCGATACCTAGGAAATCAATAGGGAAATTATGTGGCTGGGGAGTGTTTTGTTCATTTTTTTTGTATTTTTTATTTATTTGTTATTTTACCAGGTAAGTTGACTGAGAACACATTCTCATTTACAGCAACGACCTGGGGAATAGTTACAGGGGAGAGGAGAGGGATGAATGAGCCAATTGTAAACCAAAGAACAATTAAAGAACATATTACAACGAAAGGGAATTTCAAGGCCTACTACGAAGATAATTAACTTTTGACATGTAGATATCAGCCATCTTTCACAATATTACTCTTCATATAACAATTGTATTCATTCTCTGGTTTTGGTTAAATGGAAGTAATACAGTTATTTCCAACTACACTACATGACCAAAAGTATGTGGACACCTGCTAGTCGAACATCTCATTCCATCTGCCCCTTTTATCATTTTTTGCCTAAAATGACATACCCATATCTAACTGCCTGTAGCTCAGGACCTGAAGCAAGGCTATGCATATTCTGGATACCATTTGAACTGAAACACTTTGAAGTTTGTGGAAATGTTAAATTAATGTTGGAGAAAATTAGGAGAACATTGGATCTAGTAAAATGTGATACAAAACAAATGTTTAGTTGTTTGTTTTTTTAAATACAAAATTATCTTTGAAATGCAAGAGAAAGGCCATAATGCAAAGTTTTAGACTGATCCAATGAACCATTGCATTTCTGTTCAAACTTTTGTATCAAGACTGCCCAAATGTGCCTAATTGATTTATTAATACATTTTCAAGTTCATAACTGTGCACTCTCCTCAAACAATCACATGGTATTCTTTCACTGTATTAGCTACTGTAAATTGGACAGTGCAGTTAGATTAACAAGAATTTAAGCTTTCTGCCAATATCAGATATGTTTATATCCTAGAAAATGTTCTTGTTACTTACGACACTGATGTTGGGCGATTAGACCTGGCTCGAAGTCGGCATTCCAATTCATCCCAAAGGTGTTTGATGGAGTTGAGGTCACGGCTCTGTGCCGTGAAGTTTTTCCACACCGATCTCGACAAACCATTTCTGTATGGACATTGCTTTGTGCAAAAACAGGATGCTGAAACAGGAAATACCTTCCCCAAACTGTTGCCACAAAGTCGGAAGCACAGAATTGTCTAGAATGTCATTGTATGCTGTGATTTCACTTCACTGGAACTAAGGGGCCTAGCCCGAACCCTGAAAAATAGCCCCAGACCATTATTCCTCATCCACCAAACTTTACAGTTGGCACGAACAGTTCTTGTGCTGACGTTGCTTCCAGAGGCAGTTTGGAAATCAGTAGTGTGTGTTGCAACCGAGGACAGGCGATTTTTACGTGTTACGTGCTTCAGCACTTGGCGGTCCAGTTCTATGAGCTTGTGTGGCCTACCATTTTGCGGCTGAGCCGTTGTTACTCCGAGAAGTTTCCACTTCACAATAACACTTACAGTTGATCAGGGCAGCTCTAGCAGGGCAGAAATTTGACGAACTGACTTGTTAGAAAGGTGGCATCCTATGTCTGTGCCACGTTGAAAGTCACTGAGATCTTCAGTAACGGCATTCTACTGCCAATGTTTGTCTATGGAGATTACATGGATGTGTGCTCAATTTTATACATCTGCCAGCAATGGGTGTGGCTGAACTAGCCGAATCCACTAATTTGAACGGGTTTCCAGATACCTTTGTATACTCGTATATAGTGTAACTTGGAACAGAAATGTGACTTGAATGTGCAATCAAGCCTCTTACCTGTCAATGCTCAAGGCACATAAACTCAGCACTGTAATTCCAACAGATGTTTTCTGGACGAAGGGAACTAGTTTACAGAGCACCAAACCAAATGACCAGTCCTCAGCCATGAGCTGCAAAGACATGTCAACATTTAGGTCAGGAAAAATAATTTGTAATCAACACAAACACACAAAAAAAAACGCTTTTATAAAACAATCAGATGTTGACGATTTTGATAATCAAATCGAAATCTATATTTTATGTCAGGATAGACAGTAACTGTACACCAAATTGCAAATAACTCACCCTGTAAGCGTTGATTGGAAAGTCTATCACGATATGCAGCATGTCCCCCAAAGCAACTGGCAATAAGAATGTTAGGTCCACTTTTGTTTTCATATATGATTCTCAACAGTGCTGAATTACCAACTATTCCAATGATGAATACAAGAGCAGACATCACAGTATTGATGTATTTGAATGTGTCTCTGATTCCAGTTGACACTAAGCACATATGATGGGGTGGGGTGTTTTGTCCTGGCATTTTGAATAAGGGCTATTGGATTTGTGGAGAGGATGTTTCAAAGAGTTGAATAGTAGGAGCTGGTTGTGGATTCTGATCTTTGGTCGCTGCACTGATTATTAAAACCATTCCATTGACGAGCAGCAGAGACAGAACTACAAAGCTACAATTTCCACTGTAGATGATTTCTTCAAAAAGCCCGGCAATTTATCCTCAGGCAGCAATCTGCAAATGAGAATGTAAACCATTACTTGACACATTAGAACCTGGAGAGATGCCAAAAACAAATCAAATTGGTATGAAGTCTATTTGATTGCAACAAGAAGCATGAATGATTGTCTGTGAAAATATAGATAACATTGAAATATGTCAGTTTACTAATCAATCCAGCATCAAATTGTTCTCCACAATCAGACAGCCAATTGTAGCCTAAACAAGCAGCAGTCTGTGGCCTAACTCACACAGCTAAGGCAGATGAAGGTTTTTCAGACCAATATTTTATTGGCAAGGTTAGTCAACAATCTGTCACCACAATTACTCCTCATACACTGAAATCTTGTCCTCGGCTTAGATCATACTCCACACAGGATAGAGCTGTGCTCTAAATCCAATGGGGGTTCTACCCATAGAGATCCTTTTAAAATAGCATTTTCATTTCTAATTCTATGGTTCTACCATTGTAAATCCCATTTCAAAAACAGCAATGATAAAAGGCTTTCAGGGACATCTGACCCAGTATTTGTGCCAGTGTGTGAATCCTATGATGATCTTTGTGATTGAAACAAGTGTCCGTCTTGAGAGGCCACGGCAGGGTTCCTTAATAGGTGGCCCACAGGGGATTTTTATTTGCCCCCCACCACAGGTTTTCTGAGCAAGATAACAATATATTTTGTATTTTTGTCATTTTGGTTGTTGGACATAAAACACTGTAAAATCACTAGGAAATCAGTTCAAAGTGATTTTAATTTGGGAACCTGTTCCCAAGTATTTCCACACATAAATAGAGACGCATACAGTATGTGATCATATCCCAATGTAATAAATGTTGAAATTGTTTGGTTTTGGGGATTCTGTTTGGGATTCTTGTGGTCAATTTGCAGTGTACAAATTATTTATAACTATGTTCCAGCCGCCAACCATCCGCTCAAGGAAAAATCAGCCCATTGCTGAATTTAATTGGGGACCCCTGGGCTACACTCTCAGAAAACAGGGTTCCAAAAAGTTTTTGGGGTTGTCCCATAGGAGAACCCCTTTTGGTTTGAGGTAGAACCCTTTTGGGTTCCAGTAGAACTATTTTGGGTTCCATGTCGAACCCTCTGTGGAAAGGGTTCTACAGTACATGGAACCCAAAAGGGTTCTTCAAAGGGTTCTCCTTTGGGGACAGCTAAAGAACCCTTTTTGGTTCTAGATAGCACCTTTTTTTCTAAGAGTGTAGTAAATTACTAGAGGGGCAAGGTAATGAACCCTGAAAGTTCCAGTATTCTAGTTCTTAATTCTATGGGCTAGGGACATAGGACTAATGGGCAACACTGAATTCTAAATTCCATATGATAATAATAATGCACACTAAACTGTTGCCATGTATTTTATCAAAAATTCTCTCTGATGAGTATGGGGATGCAGACAGATTCCAGAGAATCTGGGGGTGCGCAATCATCCAAGATTCTGGACACAAGTGACTGCCCCTCGGATCTTAGCGGAGAACGTGCAAAACCCAGGGGGCCAGTTGACCTGTGACAATCAGGTCAAGACCCAGTGGTAACTCTTGTGATGGAAAGTTTATCTGCCAAAATTGCCCACCTACGGCGTTGGATGACATTAGGAAAATCTGTGAAGAGGACAAAATACTTCGACCTCTTGGAAAGAGTGAGTACTGAGCATGTCAATGCATAATCGTTGTTTTGTAATAGTATAGATTTTGAAGCAGTGAGAACAGATGAAAGAGCCATTTGCGGACTTTGCACAAAGATGAAAAATGTATAATGTGAGACATTTTTATTGTTTTTAGTTCGAGGTTTGCCTAAAATCTTCAAAGCAGTCTGATCCGATACAAAAGTATCAAGGCTTGTAATCAAAGTACAATGACCGTTGATGAAGTTTGAAGCTTTGGACATCACATCACCATCTTAAGGCCGTGACATACTCTCCAGTTGAAAAGTGGCATGCCGTTTCACAGATGTATTATGACAACATTTTCTGATGTTTTGGTGTTCGCCTGTTCGCGTTTTTCTTGAGGCAAGTTGAAGTTCGGGAGCCAAAGTCTACGCCCATTTGTCTGTGACTGGTCGACTGGTCGTTTTCAAATAAAGGTCTTTAAAGTCTCATTGCAGTCAAAAATGTGATTAGACTGTATTTTTTATATATATTTCCACATTATGAGGTTGGAATAATATTGTGAATTTGTGAAAAGTATGATAATGCCCTATTAGTGTAAGAGATGTTTGAAAAGACCGCCTGAAATTTCAGCCTGTTTTGGTGGGATGGAGTTTTGGCCTTCCATGGTGACATCACTATGCAGTAAATTATTTAGTAGATCAATGAGAAAGAGAGTGCCAAACGCCTCTGCCAGTAACTCATTTTCTGTTTTCCCTTCCCCACTAAGACCACTCCCAGACAGTCCTAGGAAAAATTTTTTGCATTGTAATTGAAAAGAATTACAGTACAATACTTAATTGTTACCCAGAAATAATTTTATATTGAGACGAAAACGGCTGCAATGGACATTATAAGGGAGTATGCAAGCACAGTCGTGCTTATGCTAGGAGCAAACAGAACCTAGTCTGCAGTGGCCTTTACAGGGTGTCGGAACTGCTGGACAGAGAGAGCTGACCTCTTTTTATTTTTATCTAGATATTTCATCTGCTTGGCAGGTAGAAAGATAGCTCGGGGCGTAGAACCACACAACAGAGGAATCTTAAACCACAATCTTGAGAGAGCCTATTTCGACCCCCCCATTAATAACCCCCAATGTAGTGACTGCCCATTACTGCACAGTAAACAATTTTCTGTCAAATGTACAGTAACTTACTGGCAGCAATTGGATTACAGCTAAAATAATCCATTATTTTACGGTACCAAAAATGTTACTGCAATCAAATTTACAGTATATTACTGGAATTGCCCATCCAGCGACATATTACCCAGAGTACATTGCAAGTTTACATTTGGGTAATTTAGTGGGTGCTCTTGTCCTTAGCAATTTACAGTCAGCGCACTCGACAAAGGTTGATAAAAAAAAAAAACGCATATCAAAAGTCAAAGCAAGTCAAATGTGGCTTTAACAGTTAGTGAAAATGTTGTTGTAGTTAAGGATACATTGGTCTTCAAAATGATTGTAATATCTACCTACAGATCTTATAATATATCTCTGACTAGATAGTGGCAGTACAATACTGAGACAATCACACTAACTTGATGCCAGAGCAATAGAACACAATACAGCAAAGGTGACTATCAAACTGTAAGAAAATTATTTCCACAGTGTTTTACAGTAATTACAAGGGGTTAGAGCAAGCAGGTTGGCTGTCATGAATTTGCATATTACTGAATACGTGTTATATATCGCTTGCCTTCCATGACGCCTAAAAAAGGCTTCCAAGCTGGGCGATTGCAGGACAAAACACATCAAACAGACATGGGTAAATATTTACCAATTAAACTAATTTAACATCCTCTACCACTCTTAATTGTTACAAAACAACTACCACATATCACTTAATTGGTACAGGACTCTCACTAATGGGCGCAACAAATATAGCCACTTACAAGGCATGCCTTGAAATATGTTAGTGAGCCAGTGATTCTTTCTCCTCCCACAATATTTCTATACAATGCGCTACACTTTACAGTATGCTGCAGTAAATACTTAGCATAACAGCAATACACTACTTCATTGTATTGAAAATAGTGAAATTGTATTTAATAGTACAGCATACCAACAGCATACTACTAGATGACCCTTCAATAGAGGACGAAACCGGCTGTTCATAGCAGAACTGGAACAAAACATAGTGAATATGGTCATTTCAAACAACAGCATACGTTTCCAACAACTGCAACACCACATCATCACTGACAACACAACATTCAGTAACATAAATAGTGTGAGTTTATCCGCTCTTGGCCGTCTCCTGAAACGCCATCAGATTCGTATGAAGCAGCTCTACAGAGTACAATTTGAGCCAAATTCTGACAGATTGAAATGACTACTCTATGAATACGTACAAGTAAGCTATCCTGTCGTTGGTCCTGTATTCCAATGTATTGTGCTACATATTGACTGCTCTGTCTATTCATACTGTCATGCAATAATGCCTTGTCTGTTTCAGAGAGTTACGGAACTAGATTCTGCTGCAGAGCATTATGATTTTGTCTACGTTGATGAGGTCAGCTTTAACGGAGCCATAAACAAGACGCAGGGGAAAAAACCTCAGAGGACACCGCGTCATCGTCAATGTCCCTGGACAGCGTGGTGGCAACACCACAATGTGTGCAGCCATTAGTCAGAACGGTGTCCTTCGTCATCATGCCACTCTTGGTCCTTACAATACTGCCCACATTATCACCTTGCTTGACACTCTGCATAATATCCTCATTCCAATGACCAGAGGAATGGGCCAGAGCAGTACGTTTGGGAATGGGCCAGAGCAGTACGTTTGGGAATGGGCCAGAGCAGTATATTTGGGAATGGGCCAGAGCAGTACGTATGGGAAAGGGCCAGAGCAGTACGTTTTTGGAATGGGCTAGAGCAGTACGTTTGGGAATGGGCCAGAGCAGTACGTTTGGGAATGGGCCAGAGCAGTACGTATGGGAAAGGGCCAGAGCAGTACGTATGGGAAAGGGCCAGAGCAGTACGTTTGGGAATGGGCCAGAGCAGTACGTTTGGGAATGGGCCAGAGCAGTACATTTGGGAATGGGCCAGAGCAGTACGTTTGGGAATGGGCCAGAGCAGTACGTTTGGGAATGGGCCAGAGCAGTACGTTTGGGAATGGGCCAGAGCAGTACGTTTGGGAATGGGCCAGAGCAGTAAGGACAACGTAAGTTTCCACCGGGCTGCTCTTGTCCGCAATTGGTTCATTGACCATCCGCAAGTTTTGATGCTCAACCTACCACCATATTCTCCATTTTGAAACCCAATAGAAGAGTAATTTAGGGTTTGGTGTTGGAAGGTATACGATCGCCAACCCCACCAACACATACCCCTCTCCAGGTGATGGAGGAGGCCTGTGGTGACATAGAAAAGGGGGCATGCCAGGGCTGGATACGCCACTCCAGACGTTACTTCCCCTGCTGTTTAGACAGATAATGTGATGTTGATTTATTTATTTATTTTTTATTTTATTTATTTTTTATTTATTTCACCTTTATTTAACCAGGTAGGCAAGTTGAGAACAAGTTCTCATTTACAATTGCGACCTGGCCAAGATAAAGCAAAGCAGTTCGACACATACAACAACACAGAGTTACACATGGAGTAAAACAAACATACAGTCAATAATACAGTAGAAACAAGTCTATATACGATGTCAGCAAATGAGGTGAGATAAGGGAGGTAAAGGCACAAAAAAAAGGCCATGGTGGCGAAGTAAATACAATATAGCAAGTAAAACACTGGAATGGTAGATTTGCAGTGAAAGAATGTGCAAAGTAGAAATAAAAATAATGGGGTGCAAAGGAGCAAAATAAATAAATCAATAGAATAAAATGATGAGATGATGATGAGCTGCTATGGCCAGACCCAAATAGGAGACAGGATGCACCCTTTTGTTTTTTTCTGGCAACAATTGGTTTCAGGACAAGGTTTGTAGAAATCCTAAAATACAGTATATTACCATATTCTGTGGGGGTACAGCATTCTAACTGACTGATGCAACAACTAAAGCCTTAAAATATGTTAATGCTCTAGAGACTCTTCACCCACACACAACATTTTTCTCATGATGCACCATAATTTTTACTGTAAAACACATTTACGGTATTTTACTGTGAATTCTACAATAATCTACTGTATTTAGATTATATAGTATCTTACTGTTGATTAATACAGTAGGTTACTAATAAAATAAAACTAACTACTAACCATAATTTATTCACATTACGTATTTCAGTTGTTGTGAATATTAGCCTATATTTATTTTACCTTTATTTAACTAGACAAGTCTGTTAAGAACAAATTATTATTTACAATGATGGCCTAGGAGTGGGGTAACTGCCTTGTTCAGAACAACAGATTTTTTACCTTGTCACCTCGGGGATTCAATCTTGCAACCTTTCAGTTACAAGTCCAACGCTCTAACCACTAGGCTACCTGCCATCCCAATATAGCTGAATACTTTATTAAGTCATCATCTCATCTCTATAACTCTGCTGCCTATGATGTCTGCCAAAATCACTATTTCAGTAGTTCAAAGTAAATAAGGGACGTATCTAAATTTACAAAATGGTTACCTGGAGGAAAATGTCGGAGGAGCATGCTTTTTAAATTTCAGTCAAGGGGAGGGTTTAGTCTTTTTAAAAATCTAGTCCAGGGGAGGTCATGTACTTTGTAATTTATGAAATTTCTAAAGTTCTCTGTGTTTTAGAATACGTTGCTTGTTAGGCTTTATACAACGGGTGGGTCTAATCCTAATCAAATCAAATCAAAGTTTCTTTGTCACTACAACAGGCACCTTACAGTGAAATGCTTACTTGCAGGCCTAACCGACAGTGCAATGTTTAAGTAAAAAAATAGGTAAAGAAATAAAAAACAACAGTAAAAAAGACAGTGAAAAATAACAGTAGCGAGGCTATATACAGAAGCGAGGCTATAACAGTAGCGAGGCTATATACAGGGACCGGTTAGTCGGGCATATTGAGGTAGTATGTAGATATGGTCAAAGTGACCAGACTCATTGCAGAGAAGAAACTGGTCTGGGGGCGTGGTGTTTGGCTGGTGCATAGGCAGCTCAGTTTATCATTGTATTATCATTCTAAATCATGCAATATTTTGTAAATGTGTAAACTTTAGGTAGAAAGTAGGTTGATCACTTCAACGTTACATTACCATGTGATCAAAGACGTCTGAAGCTTCGTTTTGATAACTTTTTTGAGACGTGTTGTAAAATGTGAGAAAAAAAGATTTCGCTATTGTGATGGTGATTCTTCGATGCCAACTGGACACCTTATACAGTTGAAGTCGGAAGTTTACATACACCTTAGCCAAATACATTTAAACTCAGTTTTTCACAATTCCTGACATTTAATCCTAGTAAAAATTCCCTGTCTTAGGTCAGTTAGGACCACCACTTTATTTTAAGAATGTGAAATGTCAGAATAATAGTAGAGAGAATGATTTATTTAAGATTTTATTTATTTCATCACATTCTCAATGACTCAGAAGTTTACATACTTCACACTCAATTAGTATTTGGTAGCATTGACTTTAAATGGTTTAACTTGGATCAAACGTTTCGGGTAGCCTCCCACAAGCTTCCCACAATAATTTTTGTGAATTTTGGCCCATTCCTCCTAACAGAGCTGGTGTAACTGAGGCAGGTTTGTAGGCCTCCTTGCTCGCACACGCATTTTCAGTTCTTCCCACACATTTTCTGTAGGATTGAGGTCAGGGCTTTGAGATGGCCACTCCAATACCTTGACTTTGTTGTCTTTAAGCCATTTTGCCACAACTTTGTAAGTATGCTTGGGGTCATTGTCCATTTGGAAGACCCATTTGCGACCAAGCTTTAACTTGAGATGTTGCTTCAATATATCCACATAATGTTCCCTCCTGATGATGCCATCTATTTTGTGAAGTGCATCAGTCACTCCTGCAGAAAAGTACCCCACATAATGATGCCACCCCCGTGCTTCACTGTTGGGAAGGTGTTCTTCAGCTTGCAAGCCTCCCCCTTTTTCCTCCTAACATAATGATGGTCATTATGGCCAAACAGTTCTATTTTTGTTTCATCAGACCAGAGGACATTTCTCCAAAAAGTATGATATGTGTCCCCATGTGCAGTTGCAAACCATTGTCTGTTTTTTTTTATGTTGGTTCAGGAGCAGTGGCTTCTTCCTTGCTGAGCAGCCTATCAGGTTATGTCGATATAGGACTCGTTTTACTGTGGATTTAGATACTTTTGTACCTGCTTCCTCCAGCATATTCACAAGGTCCTTTGCTGTTGTTCTGGGATTGATTTGCACTTCTCTCACCAAAGTACATTCAGCTCTAGGAGACAGAATGCATCTCCTTCCTGAGTGGTATGATGGCTGATCTTTTTATGAGGGTGTTTGTACTTGCATACTATTGTTTGTACAGATGAACGTGGTACCTTCAGGCGTTTGGAAATTGCTCCCAAGGATGAACCAGAGTTGTGGAGGTCTACACATTTTTTTCTGAGGTCTGATTTATTTTTATTTTCCCATGATGTCAAGGAAAGAGGCACTGAGTTTGAAGGCAGGCCTTGAAATACATCCACAGGTACACCTCCAATTGACTCAAATTATGCCAATAAGCCTATCAGAAGCTTGTAAAGCCGTGACATAATTTTATGGAATTTTCCAAGCTGTTTAAAGGCACAGTCAACTTAGTGTATGTAAATCTCTGACTCACTATAATTGTGATACAGTGAATTATAAGTGAAATAATCTGTCTGTAAACAGTTGTTGGAAAAATGACTTGTGTCATGCCAAAGTAGATGTCCTAACCGACTTGCCAAAACAATAGTTTGTTAACAAGAAATTTGTGGAGTGGTTGAAAAACTAGTTTTAATGACTCCAAATTAAGTGTATGTAAACTTCCCACTTCAACTGTATGTACATTTATTTAAAAAAAAATGTAACTACATGCCACCTGAACGGGAGCTCAGCAGGTCGGTTCAAGCATTAGGAAACAACCAGACACCATAAGCACAGGAATCGAATCCTGGCAAACTTTGGACAATTATTTTCTGTGAAACCACATTATCAGCACATTGTTGTTCAAATAATTTGTTCTATTTAGTATGGCCTCTGATCATTTTTTGTCTTCAGCGTTCTTAATAATACCACGGATGCACAGTTTTTGTGCAAAAAATATTGAACTGCCCGGGAGACGAGCATTCAACTGACTTTCGTTTATTAGAATTCACACCTATCCATTGAACCACAAAGTTTTGATGGATGCAGAGTGAAATCATTTCTATATTTCCATCAAACGTGTTGATATTTATTTTGACCGGTAGGTGTCCCTAATGTGCATTGTGTTAAAAGCTTTGAGTAATGAAACAGGTTTTTTTTGGCACAATTTGGTGAAAGCCCCAAAGGCTTCAGAAAGCTTCAGTTTCCCATCACTAGAAATTAGACAGATAAGTATAACTGAATTAAAAATTTAGACAATGTTGTAGTAGCCTAATTATTCCTGGAGTAACAGTGGAACTGGATAAAAGTGCCTCTTTATTCTACAATTAAAACAACTGAGCTTCAGCACTTTGCATTCATTAAGTTCATTTACAGATAATACAATTGAGATTTTAATATACACTCAGTGTCAGTTTATTAGGTAGACCACTCCATTCACAAACATGTTTTTCTCCTATAGACATTGAGTCAGGTGGCCGCGGCTTCCTATATAAAGCTATATAAAGTAGGCAGACAGGTATGGTATGATCGTAGGTTCCACTCCTATCAGCTAAAAACAAAAAAGGGACACACGATCACCAAAACGGGATAATTGATGAGTGGAAAAATTCCCGGTCTGTTGAAAACCCAGTTCCCGTTGCGAGTGAGGATTTGGCGTAAGCAGCATGAGTCTATGGCCCCCATCCTGCCTGGTGTCAATGGTACAGGCCGGTGGCTGTGGTGTAATGGTGTCGGGACTATTTTCCTGGCACACCTTAGGTCCCTTGATACCAATTGAGCAACATTTGAACCCCACACCTTGTAGAATCCATGCCACAAAGAATTCAGGTTGCTCTGGAGACCAAGGGGGTCCAACCTGGTACAAGATGGGTGTACCTAATAAATTGTATTTGAAAATGACCCAGGGACCAATCACAATGGGCATACAAAACAAAACATGATGTGATTGGTAAATGAGTTGCACACACAATCTATTGTTCAGATATTTGCGACTCATTTACCAATCACATCCTGCTTTTTTTGTAGTCCAATTGTGATTGGTCCCTGAACCCATAGAAGGGCATTTTGAAATGTATAAAAGTCTCCGTGTTTTATTTGTAAAGTTAGTAGGCTGAACACTGACACTGATGAAGTAAGGGCAAAAATATGGTGGTTTTACTTTTAACAATGAAAAGGCACTTTTTATGAACTTCCATTGTCTACCGAGAGTTGCTGAATTCCCCCTTCACTTCAGTTTGCTCCTCAATTCATGCACCTTTGGAGAGCAAGTTAGCAGCATTGTTCCCTTCCTCCTGTAGCCTATCCTAAGTAATTAACCCTAAAAGCGCCAAAATATTTTTTTGCTTAAAAGTGCCAACTGGTGTCATTTTTAACCCCAAATTGGTAATGATTGCAAAGAGACACTGTCAAGAAGTTTTAAAAAATTAAATTCCCCAAATAAGCATATATTTCTTACATTTTCACACATTTACAGTCAAATTTGATGTTTAAAAATAAACCTTTGTGTGTTTCAAGATTTGAACAGATATGTTGATACATTTCATCCATATTCATGTGATGAACATTTGTCTGTTATTCATTTAAAGTGTTTCTGTGATAGTCAGAAAATGAAAAATTGGCGATTGGGCTAATCTGACCGATATGGGCGATATTGACGATATGGGCACCTGTGCCATCTGACTTTTAGCTTTAACTCTGGAACCCTATGGACTATCAACCCAGTTCCAAATGCATTTGAAAGATGAGACTCACTGTCTGGAAGCTAAATATGTCTTCAAATTCTTGAGTTATTATTTTGTTATAGTGGCTGCCATGTCCCCCAGGGAGCAAATCTGGGGTGGCTCCATATCTGTACATTGTGCCAAATCACAAAGTTTACTATTGAGTCCACAAATTGAGTCCACATATTGAGTCCACAAATTGAGTCCACAAATTGAGTCCACATATTGAGTCCACAAATTGAGTCCACATATTGAGTCCACATATTGAGTCCACAAAGGAGAGATACTTTTTCATTCCTCCATATTAACACAGGAATCATGTTCATTGGTATATTTTTGTTGTCAGTAACTATTTGCTTGACAAAGTCCAAACATTTCAGAAGGTCCCCATTGGGGAAACATTTACCCCTGTTGGAACTTTCATTATTAATACGAAATAAAAACATTGTCATAGCCTAAAATTATTATTACATCTATTGCAGTTCGTTATACATTTGGCATATGCTTGAAACTATTTTGCCGTACAGACTGAACATGAAGACCACACGCTCTTCTTCCCGCCCTATCCAGTGCACCGCCAAACAGTGATTCTACCACACCGGCTTTCATAGAGTTCTATGCGCTGGATGGCAGAGCCATCACCATAGTGAGCAGCTGACCACCAAGACCCAGACAGACTGGGAGTGGGTGGAGCAGACACTTCACAGACAGCTGTCAAGGTAGTCAGACTGTCAGACTTTTGGGTTCAAATGGGTCACACTTTTCTGCTGCTCTCCCCCTCTGATGACTCAAACACCTGTCAGGTCCTTCCTGCAATTATTTCCTCTCTCCTAGTTCAAAGTGAAGTGGAGAAGGTTAAGTCCAAAGCCTTATTGGGCCAGATAAGGTAGGCCAATGTATATGATTAGTTATTAGAAATGCAATCGTAATGTAGGCTAGCTAGCTTATTCTAACAATCAATTTACCACCAATCCAACAATCAGAAAATAGATAATAACAAAACTGAAACGTCTAATGGTATGGTGGTATGAAAGGAACTTTTGTGTCCTTTTTCAAAGAATGAAGAGACAGATATGGAGAAGGAAAATGATTTGTATGGTATACCTATTGTGAGGCCACCTACCCTGTTGGCCTACCAACCAGAGTTGAATCAACCTCCTGTTCAGTTTGAAAAGGTAATCAACCTCTCTTTCTCAACCTTTTTCCTCTATACCAACAGTGTGTCCTGCGTTCATGATGACGTATTTCTCATTCACAAGTTACGTACATAATATAGTATTGTACAATTGAGAGGAGTAAATGAGTGATGATGATGGTGAAGATTCCCTACTCTCGGTCCCAGTGGTGTCCAGCTCTTGATCCTCTGGGGATCAGTCCGAACAGGAAATAGCGCTTGTTCTATGTGACTACTGCCAGCAACCCAGTAAGCCCTTCATATGCCGTGAACAATTGGAAAATAATCCTGACCTGGATTTGAGTGTTGCTGAAGATTATGTTTTTCTTCAGACGATCAATTCAAAGCAAACCAACGCAAGTAACAATGGGCCAGTCTAAGCCTTTTGGTGCTCTTTTCAGAGAGAGAAATGATTGCAGTCTTGGGTTCCTTTATGGCTCCTGGTGTGGACAACATGCTTCTAAGATTGTAGATATGGATTTGAATCAAGATCCCTTCTACACCCGTAGAAGAGGCTTGATTTGATGTTGTGTGTTTGCCTTATTTTTCAACTCCAACAAACGCAATAGTTTCTCCTGGAATTGGAGTGGGCCTTAGCTGCCGTGGAAGGTGAACAGGAAGATTGATGTGGGTCCTCACCCACCCTTTATGAGCAAACCGTAGAAGAGAGCTGCAAAGGAGTGGACAGAGCAGAGGTGAGAGTGAATTTAATTGATGTTATACCCCTGGTGCCAGCTACTTGAAACCCCTGCAGTCAGCTCCTCTAATGGAATGATGATGCACCTCAATCACCTCTGACCGGACATGTGCAATTGGACCTTCTTAGACTTAAAAGCTAAATATGGCCAAAAGGAACCGCTTTTCTGTCAAAGTCTCGAGTTTTGGAGATGGGAGGGTGGCTTGGGATTTCGATATTCAAAGAGATTTCCACTTAACCTCCCAGAGTCCGTCACTGTAACATTTTCTGATGGTGCACTCTGAGGAAAACCAACCTCTGTTTTAACCAATTTTAACTTCAGGTTGCTGGAATGGGGACTCCAGAATACCGGCAATCAGAACAGCTTTTTCTCACGCTGTCACAAAAAAACCCTTGATACATTAAATTATAATTGTTTGAATAATCTAACTGATAAATGATATACCGTATATTGACTTAGTACTCTCCAAGTCAATACTAGGTTATTTTCCTGTGTTTATAAAGGTGATGGTCTGATCAAAACCATCTCCTACAGACAGCCCAATGAGGTTTGGACCATCCGAGAGAAGCCTTTACTTCCCTCAGATGGATATCAGAGACTCCTCAGACATCTTCAGCCTTACAGGAGGAGACAGGAAGGCAGAAGGTACACCAACCCTGTACTGTCATTGACACCAGCTTCTCTCATCACTCTACACCTATCCCATTACTGTTCAGGTCCATGGACTGTACCATTTTATTAGCGACTTATTCGTTTGGTAATGTTTTGTATCCTTCTATTAAAGGCGGAGGCTGTGGATCCGTAGTTAACCGCCCCCTTCCTGCCCCCATGGATCCCTTTTCTCCAGAGTTAAAAACGTTCTGCACATGTGTTTCTTTACCTCTACTTTACTCACAAATGTTGTTCTTCTTGCATGGGCTGTGTCTCAATCCCCCGCATCCGCCAATGGCGGCCTTCCGCACCTGCGGTGGTTTGTCAGACTATGAGACGTCCCCAAAACCCCAGTGATTGAGATTTTAGTGTATTGATATTCGAGAGAGAGAGGAGAGAAGGCTGCCTAGATAGATATTTCTCTGGTTGGACAGCCTTATATGCAGCCTTCTCAGGGTCCAGGCGAATCTTTTACATAAGAACATACAAACCAAACATAATGAAAATGCGGTTAGGATCACTCTGACCGGCACTCCTATAGTCCCAGTTGGTGTTAGATAGATTGTGTGGTCACCGTGTTTACCCTATTGGCTCACAGCAAAAATTTGACATTTTTCAAACACAATTTTATTGTTGTCTGCTTGTCTTAGTCAATGACCAACTACATTTAAGAAGAGTACAACATGTCTAAAGAATACTTTGCCTGCTCCCAAGCATTCCCAAAATATTGTAGAGCTCCCTCATGCCCCTTTTCGCCACGTGAGTAAGTGTATTACTCTAGGCTACCTGGTGGCGGCAGGTACCCTAGTGGTTGGTGTTGAACTAGCAACCGCAAGGTTGCAAGATCGAATCCCCGAGCTGACGAGGTAAAAATCTGTTGTTCTGCCCCTGAATAAGGCAGTTAACCCACTGTTCCTAGGCTGTCATTGTAAATAAGAATGTGTTTTTAACTGACTTGCCTAGTTAAATAAAGGTTAAAAAAAAAGTGCTAGCTACCAACTAAAACATGAATCGAACCAAGATAAACAAATGGACTATAATGCTAGTGAGTGGATTTACGAACAGACTATACTACACAAGTTAAATGTCTTACCTGTGACTAAATGTTTTCCACACGTGTAGCCTACTTGGACACTGGGTCCCCACAATTTTCCACTGTCACACGCCAAATAGCCTGAAGCCACAGGGCTCTGCATTACGAACCACGGGTTGGGTTTTTTGACCTGGTACATTTAATAACACACCACCTTTTCGGAATGTTTTGTTATTTCTGTATGACAAAAAAATCGACGATGAAGTTGGCTCTTTTACACTGGGGGTCAATGGGAAAGAATGTTTGTTTCCTCCAATTTGTGGGCGTGGTCGAGGGGAATTCCTTATTATTACGTGAATATCGACTCGGAGTATTCCTGTTCATAAGGGTTTGGAATTTTGGAAGGTTCAACAATCTTTAGTGAACTGACAGTTGATGCAAGACTCAAAGCAACAGTCTGTCAAACCTGGAGGATTTATAAACTGTTTTTCAACTTGGTGTACGCAAGCAAAGCATTTTAATGTCTAATGTATGTCATTCCAGATTCATATTTTGTCAATATGAAGAAATGTGTTATTGACATCTTGTTTTAGCGCTACCAAAATGTTATATTGAAGACTCTGTTTAACTAGCTATCTAACAACTTGCATGAACTTAATTTGGCTAAATTAGCAACAAAAAAAAATGTATTAGCCTAGAGAATACAAAATATTTAAAAGCAGGTTGTTACATTGTTTCAGTTGCCTATGGAGTCCATGGGGCTCAGAGACAGGGGGAAGGGATCATGTCAAATGTTTCAACTTCAATGAAATCTCAGCCCCATCAACACCATCTTAAGATGTCCCAAGACAGATCTTCATACATAAAGTTGATCTTCTCTTGCTGAACAGGTGAGAGTGCAATTCTGGGTTTTCCTTGACAGTTTTATCAACCTTTTACTGCATTGGGCTTAATCAGGGTCACACAGAGTGATTCTTGTTGGTCTCAAAGAAATCTGCTTTGAATCAAAAGTATACACCTCACACACATGGTTATGGGCTTAAACAAAAGAAGTGACCTGTACCGTGTCGGATAGAGTTTAAATGTATTCCGTTTTGAGTTTGCATCCCAATATTACACTATATACATCACAGAAGACTAAAATATAACAAAACTGTTTGACATTGAAACACTGGATTTGTTGTAAATGTTTTCAATATACTGTATATAATTATTATTTTTCAAAAATATGAATAACCTTCCACCCATGAAGCCAAAAAGGGTGCCTTTGGTCATTGAGTGCAGGAAAGTGCTACATAGAGGATACATCTACTGTCACGGTCGTCCTCCTCTTCATCTGAAGAGGAGAGGCGAGATGGATCGGAAGACCAAAATGCGGCGTGGTAAGTGTCCATGGTAAATCTTTAATCAAGAAAGACTGAACACTATACAAACGAGTAACAAAAACAATAAACCAAATTCGACCGTGAAGCTACAAAATGAGACCTGTGCTAAAACAAGCCATCAACATAGACAATCACCCACAAACAAACAGTTCAACCCAGGCTACCTAAGTATGATTCTCAATCAGAGACAACTAATGACACCTGCCTCTGATTGAGAACCATACTAGGCCGAAAACATAGAAATGCCCCAAAACATAGAAAAACAAACATAGACTGCCCACCCAACTCACGCCCTGACCATACTAAATAAATACAAAACAACGGAAATAAAGGTCAGAACGTGACATCTACAGTACTTGTTATGTCAAATATATCCCAAACATCAATTATAGAGAAATGTCTGGTCCATGTATTGATTGTTTTGTTTTGTCTTATTAATCAGGGATGCCAACATCACATGCTGCAGAGTAGATAGAATGTATTTGGATGAACTGATGAAGTAAGTTACGACTGTGCATGCATCTGACATTTTTTAAACATGATAGTTATTGTGTTTTGAACACAGACTATTTTTTATTTTGTTAGGATACAAGGATGGAAGACTACATGTCAGCAACTCAACTCAAGGTAAGCTGTCACCTAGAAAATACATGTGAGAACACGCCATTGCAAAATATAACAGGCAATGTTATATTGAAGTGCTTAACTGATTAATTCTATTTTCTGACTTGACATACGATAAAGCTAGGGTCCTAACTGGTGTCAAACATTAAGCCCTTATGGACGGTAGGGCTTTCTGCTTAAGGTGAGCTATTTATAATTACAAGAAAATTGCAGGTTAGATGTGATGTTGTTATTGATGTTACTGTATTTATTATATGATAGCGAATTACTTTATTTCTTTCCAGTTAGAATTTCATAAGGAAGCTTTTTATGTTTGTTCTCTAAGCATCATGATGAATAGACACAGTGATCTACTTTTGTAATTTGTCTTCAGATTTGACATCAAAACTACAAAGATGGGGTTCTACCTCACCGCCAACATTGAGCCGTACCCCACAGGAAGACAGAAGGCTACCAAAATATGGGCATCTGCCTCATGTGGTACTGTACAGTGTTGTTAATCTCATGGACAAGCTCCATCCCATGTGGTCTGACTGTTTTCTGTTGTGTTTGTCTCTCCCAGCTCACCCATCCAGAAGGCCTTGTGATGCTGGGGCCAGACATCCTGCAGAAACATCTCCAAATGAAAAGCCTGGAGATATAATCTCTGCTGGACCGGATTCAGACCAGCATGGCCTACCAGCATTCGGCCAATCCCCACAACATTAAGCCCCCGTACAGCCTCATTGCCCAGATGCATAGACTCAGAAGAACATGGAATAACAAACCTTGCCCAAAAAGACCAAAGCACCCATGGCCTCTAAATAAATATAGCATTAGTAACAACCCAAAGCCTGTGTTGTTTTTGTATAAATCTCGTTGCTATGGAACCAAGGCAATTAGCATTTTGCTAACTAGAAAGAACTACAGACCTGTGTTGTTGTGTTAAAATGTTACAAAGAAAAGGCTGGTTATGCTTCTTGTCAGATGCATTTTAATATATGTTTTTGGCCTACTTTAAATTAAATAATGAGCCAACAGTCCCCCGAAAAAGAAGATGAGGCACCTCACTCTACACAATTACAAGTAGGCCTAAAAGATGAAGCTGAGGTGCCAACCACCTTTGAACTCACAGTTGAAAACGTGCAGAGGTTGGAGCAGCAGTTTGAAGGCACAGAATGGCTGTACAGCAGCAGTCGCAACTTGGAGGGGTATGTGGAGCAATGCAGCCAAATGGACTGGGAGGCCGGGAGAATCGAGGAGATCTGTGAGCAGGATGATAATGGTAGGACTACTAGTATTATGTACAGTGCCTTCAGAAAGTATTCCCACCCCCACATTTTGTTGTGTTACAGCTTGAATTTAAAAAGGGTTACATTTAGATGTTTTTGTTACTGGCCTACACACAATACCCCATAATGTCAAATGAAAATCTGAAACGTCTTGAGTTAATAAGTATTCAACCCCTTTTGTTATGGCAAGGCTAAATAAGTTCAGGAGTAAACATTTGCTTAACAAGTCACAATAAGTTACATGGACTCAATAATAGTGTTTAAAATGATTTTTGAAGGACTACCTCATCTCTGTATCCCACACATACAATTATCATTAAGATCCCTCAGTCGAGCAGGGAATTTCAAACACAGATTCAACCACAAAGACCAGGAAGGTTTTCCAATGCCTCACAAAGAAGGGCACCTATTGGTAGATGAGTAAAGAAAAAGCAGACATTGAATATCCCTTTGAGCATGGTGAAGTTATTAATTACACTTTGGATGGAGGATCAATAAACTCAGTCACAACAAAGATACAGGCCTCAGTTGCTGGAGAGGTAGGAAACCGCTCAGGGATTTCACCATGATGCCAATGGTGACTTTAAAACAGTTACAGAGTTTAATGACTAAGATAGGAGAAAACTGAGAATGGATCAACAAACATTTTAGTACTCCACAATACTAACCTAATTGACAGAGTGAAAAGAAGGAAGCTTGTACAGAATAAAACTATTCCGACACATGCATCCTGTTTGCAAGAAGGCCCTAAAGTAATGCTGCAAGAAATGTGGCAACGCAATTCACTTTTTGTCCTTAATACAAAGTGTTATGTTTGGGGCAAATCCAATACAACACATTCCTGAATAATTATGTAAAAATATTAATTTTCAATAAATTGGCTAATTGAATCAAATATATATGCTATTATGGGGTATTGTATGTAGTAGATGGGTGAGATTTTTTATTTATTTAATCCATTTTGAATTCAGGCTGTAAAACAGCAAAATGTGGAATAAGTCAAGGGATATTCATTATTTCTGAAGGCATAGGTGCAGGTATATAGCCATGAGATAGCTAATAAGCTCAGAATCTTCAATGCAAATAGGCCATGGCAGGTAGATTGCTGTGGTAGACAGATACTTAATTACTCATATGTGCAGTAGCCTCCGGTTAAAATGATAGGCTAAGACATTTCTGAATAGTCTCTTCAGAGGAGCTGGACCTGCGAGACCACATGAGGACAGCTTCTCAGGATCTGTGCCCACGGTATTTACATAATTTATGTTAAAAGGAATCTTGTGACTTAATTTAAGAGTTGGCATATTATGATTTTTTTTGTTGCTGAATAATTAGAAGAAGTTGAAGGAAAAACTTACAGTGCAAGGAGTTTTCAAGTTAGTGATATTATTTTGGTTGAACTGAATGCCCTGAACACCATCTACAGTAGGTTTGACTCTCCTGAATATGTGGAGGTCTATGCATTCGATGGCAGAGTTATATCCAGAATCAGCACGAGGACACAAACAGACTGGGATTGGGTGGACCAGAGGAGACATGAGGAGCATAGCCAAGGTAAGAGAAAAATTTAATTTTACTTTACAGTGGAGTAACGTCGTAATGATAGAGAGAGATGATTGGTGATTGTTATAGGTCAGACCCCCGAATTATGATGATCTTTAAAGTGGAGCATGTTGCTTCCTTAGTCTTCTACTTTATTTTCTCTTGACAAATTCTTCCTTTGCAGTCAACATTCAGTCAGAAGAAGTGACACCAAAACCTGCAGAGGAATCAGGGAGCCCCTTGGAATGTGAAGATACAACACTTGACTCCACAATGCTTGAGGTAGATTGGCAAAACAAGGATGTTTTAAAAGAAGGCACTCACTTTGACCAATGTAGTACATTCCAAAGTAGTACATTTCACTTGAAATGTGATCCAATAAATTGCTATTGCCTGTCTCTGAGTCCCTGAAGTGCTCCAAGAGCGCGCCTTGTGTTGAGGGGAAAAGTCTACATCTTCATCTAGGACCATTTGAATTGTTACCAATCTAGCAGGCATCCACATCAAAGATTAGCATAACTGTAGATACAATATCCTGAAATCTGGAGTTTCTCAGTTCTCAATGATTCATGATGAGCAATGTGGGCACTTCTGTTGAGAGTTTAATAAATGATGAGCTGCCTTTGTTGTCTCCCTTTAGAATCTTCCTAAAAACGAGGACCTGGAGATAGATATGTCCCTCGATAATGAAGTATTGGAAACTCTGAGCAAGCATCCCCAACCTCCCACAGCTTGTAGAGTAGAAACTAAACAGTCACCAACACATTTTGAGATGGTAATGTTTTATATAGTCACTGTTGGATTGTTTTATATAACTTTCTCAGCACAGTTTTTTCTAAGGACGTTATGACTTAGCCTATTCAACTTAACACTGTCGCGACACTGATAACTGCATTACACATATCATCATTTCTTGCAGCAAATTTGCATAACATTTTTTGGGGAAAATAGCGTAACCTTGGTACATAGGCCACTGGCTTGATGGACATGCCTAAAAGGCACAGGTTTAGTGCACTGTACTGGATGTTGTCAGCCGAACTGAATGTCTGGTCTGCTTCTAGATCAGAAGGGCATCCAGCTCAGACTCATCAGGGGAGATGCTGGAGAGTGAGATGGAATCTATTCCCTGTGAGTACTGCCTGCAGCCCAGGAAGCCCACTGTGACCAGAGACCAGATAGTCAACAATATGGACCAAGAGGCGGTGAGGCCTTCGCAAACCACATAATGCTCTCACACAAATCTTATACTGCCAATAAGGACAAACATTTTGTGTGAAACTGAAATATTTGTCACCATGGAAATAAGATCCATGGCTTGATACTTTTATATCTCTATTAGAGGCAGAGCCACATCATCACCTATCACTTATTTTACCTTTATTTAACTAGGCAAGTCAGTTAAGAACACATTCTTATTTTTAATGACAGCCTAGGAACAGTGGGTTAACTGCCTGTTCAGGGGTAGAACGACAGATTTGTACCTTGTCAGCTCAGGGATTTGAACTTGCAACCTTCCGGTTACTAGTCCAACACTCTAACCACTAGGCTACCCTGCCACCCCTTAGATTGATAAATGAATCATTTCGATAATTACATTATACATCAATCATGTTTTTTAAAATATGACTTTGTGTATTTATATTATACAGCTCAAGTGATTTCAACAAACTGGATCTTCATTTCTGACAGAGGCATGTTTAGATATCCGTTCCTCTGATGGGTTTGACATGTTTTTTTGTTTTTTTTTCTTTATTTAACCTTTATTTAGCTAGTCAAGTCAGTTAAGAACAAATTCTTATTTAAAATGACGGCCTACCAAAAGGCAAAAGTCCTCCTGTGGGGACAGGGGCTGGGATAAAAACAATTAAAATAAATATATATATATATATATATATATACATATAAATATAATGACAAAACACACATCACGACAAGAGAGACAACACTACATAAAGAGAGACCTAAGACAACAACATAGCAAGGCAGCAACACATGACAACACAGCATGACAACAACATGGTAGCAACACAACATGGTAGCAGCACAAAACATGGTATAAACATTATTGGGCACAGACAACAGCACAAAGGGCAAGAAGGTAGAGACAACAATACATCACGCAAAGCAGCCACAACTGTCAGTAAGAGTGTCCATGATGGAGTCTTTGAATGAAGAGATTGAGATTAAAATGTCCAGTTTGAGTGATTGTTGCAGCTCGTTCCAGTAACTAGCTGCAGCGAACCGAAAAGACGAGCCACCCAGGGATGTGTGTGCTTTGGGGACCTTAAACAGAATGAGGGAGAAGCATCGGGGATAGTCGCATTAGAAGGGGTGGGAGATGAGGAAATGTTGGACAGGCAAGGAGGCATAGCTGAATCAAATAGGAATCCTGACTTAATGAAGTGGTGAATAAAAAACTCTTAAGGATCCGCCCCTTTTTTTCAATTTTCGCCTAAAATGACACTCAAGTCGAACTGCCTGTAGCTCAGGCCCTGAAGCAAGGATATGCATATTCTTGGTACCATTTGAAAGGAAACACTTTGACGCTTGTGGAAATGTGAAAGGAATGTAGGAGAATAGGAGAATGCTGATGGAGGACGATAGCACCCGGCAACAGTCAACAAAGCTCTATTTGAAAGTTGAATGCTTAAAACCAGCAAATCAAATTGTTTGGGGACAGACTTTGTGGAGACAACCGAGCACTGAAGGTGATCCTTGGTAAAGGGTGTCACTCCCCCATCTTCGGAAGATCTGTCTGCTGAAAAAGGTTATAATGAGAAAAGTTAACATCAGAATTCAAAACACTCTTCCTTAACCACGTCTCAGTAATGACCAGCACATCTGGATTGAAGCTGTGAACCCACACTTTCAATTGATCTAGTTTAGGTAATAAGATTCAAGTGTTAACGTGCAGAGGGGCTAGCAACAGTAGATGGGCCAGAGTGTACATGCACATTTCCAAATTTCATCAACAGTAATACAGTCAAGGCACGGCATAGGACAGGGAGAGCTCTGCAGTGCTGATTTATGACATCTGAACGTGCATCAGATGGCAACAAGATCATATTGTACAGCAATTTCATCAGGTAACATGAATACAAAGCCGGCGAGAGAGGGTTAGAAATGGTATGGGAGGCCAAAAGTCTGTGTAACCAATAGAGAGTCAGAGTCCCGAGTGTGGGAACAAACATAGTCTGTCCCACGGTTGGCTAAAGAAAGTTTGTTGTCAACAAAGCACAAAGGAGTCATTAGGCAATTAGCAAAATAGCTAAACGCACAAGAAAATAATGAAATATATAACGACTTGGGGCTAGCCATTGTAAGACCAGTGTCACTTGCCCCAACAGTGTGGTGGGGGAGACAACCAGGGCAGACAGTGAACAGATCGCCAGGTGGAGCCCATAGCAGCAGTGCAGCAGGCAACGGGAGTAGGTTGGGAGAAGCTTTCATTTCTGGAGGCAGAGTTCTTGTAGAAAATGCCAGTGTGTGGTCTCTGAACAGCAGGGGGGGCCTTCAAGGTCTCTGGATTTGGGTGGGGTAGCCTGCCAAAGGCTTCGACACCTCTCACTTCACACGTCAGTGCTAATTGAAGTTGTATCTTCCTGTCAGTTGTTTTGTTGTGAGTTGGCCTGGAAGATGACTACGTTTCTGATGGAGGAGAAGGAGGAGGCTGCATTTGCTGCGATCCAGGGGAGCAGGAAGATTGATGTAAGCCCTCACCCACCCTTCAAGAAGGCTGCGAAGGAACGGGTGGAGCAAAGGTCATGACCAGACTCTCGTATGATTGATGAGGCACTAAAAAGATCCCAATATAATACACTCTTAATTTATTGTAACTTTGACATGATATCCCACAGCACTACTTTAAAACATCACTGAAATCTTAATGGTACTATTCTCAAACATCAGGTTGAAAGAATGGGACGACCAGAATTGCATGTTTTCAACTAAACAAAGTAAGTCTACTCACAAGGCCACCACCCCTTTGTTACATGACATGTATTATCTCATTCTTTAAGATACTGAAAGTTGTTTGGAATCCACTGATTAAAGTGAAAAACTTTTAATATAGTAGAGACAGACATCTTAGGCTGGTGGACTTTACTGACTCATTGTGTTGATGCTTTTAACATTGCAGGATCTAAAGTTAACTTGCGTAACACCATTTGCTATCGACTTTCAAATGAGGTCTGGACTGCAGAGAAGGAAGACTCATTCGCCGAAATGGAAATCATTGATTCTCCGAACACTCTCACACTTTATGGAGAAGAACAAGGGCATAAGGTATACTGACTGAACTTTTAATGACAATTTTCAGCACGGGGGATGTTAACAAATAGATTAGCTCACTCAATATACTTCAGTGAAGGCCAATGGCTATGCTTGTGCAGTACATGTCAATTCATGATTGCTGTTTGATTTTATAGGTAAAGCACACACTAATCAAGCTCTATGAGAGTGGTCAATCATTTGTCACCATATTTCCAGATGGAACAGGACAGGTTTTGTATCCTTTTGGAGAGAATATTCAGAAAATGTATTCAAAATATACAATATATTGATTTTGAGTTATATGTTTTATAACATTTTTAAAAGTATCGTTGATCAGAGAATATGCAGGAGGGTCAGATCGTTTACCTTAATGGAGTGAAAGCTATCCATCAGGAAGACTTGCCGTTCTCATATTTGCTGTCCATGGTGCTGATTACACCTATGTGATCCTGGAGGACAAAGATCTGGTACCCAACATCCAGGCCATCTTTACATCCAGGGGTCAGGCAACCTGCTATCATCCCAATGGTCTTATATGGTGTGTATAATATAGTATTATGCAAATGAAGAACGAAAATGGTACCCTATAGATTTTTAGCTTCCTTGGTGGCTGTGTAGGCCTATATTTGGTAACTTGACATCTAGGGTGTTTCTGAAAATCCATGCTACCGTGCTCCGAGCATGCAAATTCGAGCATGGGAGGGTGGGAGTATGAGTCCAAATCGAAGTATGCGAAATGGCGCACAGACGGCACTTTTCAAATGTGTACTCCGTTTGTACATATTTTGAAGCATGCATCAATGCAAGTTTAAACAGAAAGTATGCACAGAACATGACGCAACCACATAAAAAAATGATGAACACTTTCTTGAAATCAATTGCGGCCATTATTAAATAGCTGAAACGAGAGAAAATACACTCCAACTTCGGAATGACATGTTGACAATTCACATCTCATATGTTGCCCGACTACAATATTTTATCTTCATACATACATTAATAAATAAACACTGTGTTAATTTTGGAAGGTTTACCTGCCTACAATACCCACTGTAGTAAGTAAGTCAATAGGGTTAACTGTCTAGCTACTACTGTTAGTTAGCCATATAGCCACAAAGAATTGTTAGCTAGCTAGCCACCTACGAATATTTGACATCTACCTTGCATAACATTAGTTTTAGGTCATTTTGCCTGTTAACTATCTGGTTAGCTACATTATTACAATTCACATACAGCTAGTTGATAGTTATGAAGTAAAATGTTTGCTTTGTGTATATCTTGTTTGTTGTCTCTATTGTTGCCATTGTCCTGGCTGAGAAGGTTCAGTAAATGGGAGGTGCAGCGTGATGTGATACAGTAGGGGGAGTGCGAGTGCTTCTCAAACAGGGTTGGAAATGTTACTTTCTAAAACTGAATGTTACCAATTGAACGACATCTATTGCAGGATAAATCAATGTTAAAGTTTACATAGCTAGCAATATATGGATGTTAAAATGCACTTTATGGGTTGCTTATGTTTGCTTCTTCTAACCCATCGCCAGGGTTGGGTATGTTACTTCTAAATGTAATCCTTTACAGTTACTAGTTACCTGTCCAAAATTGTAATCAGTTACGTAATTTTTGGATACCCAAACTCAGTAACATAATCTGTTACATTCAGTTACTTTTAGATTACTTATGTTATGGATTGGTTATGTAGGCTTCTTATAACCCATCACTTTCGACCTCATATAATACGATTAAATGTTATCTTTACATTAAAAACCAATAATTCCAATAAATATTATACTCCTTGATCTTCAAGAACAGTACTTGGAAATATGGAAGTATAGATTTTCCAAATAGTTTAACCTGAGCATAACCCCAGAACGAAGGACTTACTAGCCAGCCCTGCTCTGTTGTTTATGCTTTTGTTGTCATGAAGGTCTGATTGGGCTCATTGATTCGAGTTGGAAAAAAATTGCTGCGCTCATGGAATGGCATGCTTTGAGCACTACTGAAACATGAATGTCATGTGCTGCATTTGCTATAGGCCTATTGTTTTTGTTGGTGACACTTTGATATCTTGATAATATGCAGCTGTTTAAAGGGCAAATTTATTTAAGTCCAAAAAATGTAAGCCCAAAAATGGATGTAGCAAATACAGATTGCCCCTTTAAGTCTATCAAAGGTGTGCGAGTTTAAGAATGTGTCCTGTAGGCCAATGGATTTGATTTTTTATCAGCATGAATTAGATTGAGCAATAAAAGCCCCACTTTTATTCCACAGGCTGGGATACGCACTATGCAGCTGTTGCAAGAGCATATTTTTCCATGGCTGTCCACTGGTTTCAAAAACATTGATTGACAGGCAGCTTAAACTTGAATTCAACCATTATTGCGTTCAAATACACAATTCAGATTTGTGAACAACCATCCACAACAACCACAATTCATAAGGCACAAATAGCAAAATGAGAGAGTAGCAATGTGACTCACATCAATGTAGATATCAATAGTAAGTGATATCCGTATCGCCGTAGACTACACCACTGCTGTCATCCTTACCTCCAAGCTTTATTCAAGTTGGAAAATCTTTGGATGCCGACAGCAGTCGCACCATTCGAAGACATAGCTTTGACTGTAGCCTACAAAAGCCTATTCCTGCTCTTTTCTCACGATCCATCAAACACATTCAGTGTGTCATCGTAGGGGTCTCTGACTTGTGGTCAGACTCACTCAGGTGGAACAAACTTAATATTGGCCTTTTATCAATATTGATTTGAATGTCATTGAGAATTCAGAGGGGTGTCAAAGATTTTTTTTTTCTGCAAACAACCTTTCTGAATTTAAAAGTAATCCTCGAAGTAATCATTTCGTTTTTCAAAAGTATCTGTAATCTGATGACAATATTTCTGCTGGTAACGTAACGGATTACAGTTACCATTTTTTGTAATCCCTTACATATAACGGATTCACATGTAATACGTTACTACCCAACCATGTTCTCAAATGTAATGATTTATGTGTTCCCCACACACTCTCGTCTCACAAGAATGTCCTCAAGAGAACGTACTCTGAGAATGCACTCGGAGCATGAGCATGTGGAACATGGTAGTATGCATACTGAGAAACACCGGTAGTATCTGTGATCTTGCTGTTCTGCATGTTGGATGTGATTTTGAGTTCCCTTTCAGTCGGTCACTCGGTATGTCATACCATGGAGAGTCAATGACCAATCATATTCACCTGAAGAAAAGTGAAATTACCCCCAACGGGTTGATGGATGCCGAGCCTACCCTCGGAAGCTCCAGCTCCTGGCTATAATACATAATACCGGGGCTCGCATTCATTTCCTCAATTCTTCTCTCTTCAGCTCGCCTGACGGAAGAACGTGTCATGCAATTGACAAACTTTTCAAGCACATGAAGACTACGAGATTTGGCTCTGACGTAGGTGTCTGTTAGTGGTGAGAGAGTACTTGTCCCCCTAGATGTTGCGAGGTACCAACCGCCGTCTTTGTGAGACAGAGGATTATCTCCAATTGTGTGATTCCCACCGTGAAGCATGGAAGAGGATGTGTTATGGTGTGGGGGTGCTTTGCTGGGGAAACTGCCTGGGATTTATTTATAATATAATACACACTTAACCAGCATGGCTACCACAGCATTCTGCAGCGATATGCCATCCCACCTGGTTTGCGCTTAGCGGGACTATCATTTGTTTTTCAACAGGACAATGACCCAACACACCTTCAGGCTGTGTAAGGGCTATTTGACCAATAAGTAGAGTGATGGAGTGCTGCATCAGATGACCTGGCCTCCACAATCACCAGACCTCAACCCAATTGAGATGGTTTGGGATGAGTTGGACCACAGAGTGAAGGAAAAGCAGCCAAAAAGTGCTCAGCATACATGGGAACTCCTTCAAGACTGTTGGAAAAGCATTCCAGGTAAAGCTGGTTGAGAGAATGCCAAGCGTGTGCAAAGCTGTCATCAAGGCAAAGGGTGGCTTGAATAATCTCAAATCTCAAATATATTTTGATTTTTGTAAAAAAACAAAAAAAGTTACTACATGATTCAATATGTGTTATTGCATAGTTTTGATGTCTTCACTTTTATTCTACAATGTAGAAAATAGTAACAAAAAAATAAAGAAAAATGAATGAGTAGGTGTGTCCAAACTTTTGACTGGTATGTTCCGGTCAATGGAGGTTGGTTAAGAACTAGGTGTATGGAAAGTTACTGAGTTGGGCAATGGAGGGAGGCAGAAAGTTTTCATTTGGTCAAACATGTTATTGTTTATTCTCATGGATCCTGTGAAGGGAGGCAAAGGGCAACAGTCTGGTTTCAGTCAATGATAAGGTAGGACAGCCGTGGAGTAGGGAGGAGTGAGGAATTCGGCCCGTGGTCAGGTCAGATGAAGTGAGAAGGAACAGTCCTATTACACACATATACTTACATGCCCACAAAGGATCTAGCAGGAGGCGGGGCCATGACTACACCAGTAAGAGGAACCAATTAAGTTCCTGACTAGCAACAGAGATTTATTGGCTGTGTAAGGAGTTTACTTCTCCTAGTAGGAGGGTGTAAATATATGTGCTTGTGAAAACCTGTCTGACTTTGTAGTTGTTTGACCCAGTGGGTGAATAAACTTGGTTTGACCTTTTTCCTAGTCCTCCATTTTAGATTTTACTCTGTATGTTTAGAACCTAACAACACGGGAAACTGTTGAGCATGAAAAACTCAACAGTGTTGCAGTTCTTGACTCACTCAAACCGGTGCACCTAGCACATACTATCATACCCCGTTCAAAGGCACTTTTACATCTTTTGTCTTGCTCATTCACCCTCTGAATGGCACACATACACAATCCATGCCTCAATTGTCTCATGACTTAACAAGTCTTCTTTAACCTGTCTCCTCTCCTTTACACTGATTGAAGTGGATTTAACAAGTGACATCAATAAGGGATAATAGCTTTCACCAGAATTCACTTGTCATGGAAAGAGCAGGTGTTCCAAATGTTTTGTACACTCCCCCAAAAAATGTTTCAGAGGATTCATTTCAAGGCTATGGCCTACGAGATGCTGGTCCTGCCTTTCAGGCTCTCCCTATCGCCTGCACCTTTTCTATGGTTGTGGAGGCAGCTGTGACACTGGTGCGGTGCCAGGGGATCAGAGTATTGACCTTTCTGGACGATTGGCTGGTCGTAGTGGAGTCGAGGGAACAGGTGGACTGCCACACTGGTTTCCCATATTCAGTCTCTGGGGTTCATAGTGAATCACAAGAAAAGTTGTTTGACTCCGCCACAGCGCATTCAGTTTCTTGGTCTCGTTCTGGACTCAATTCTAAATCATGCATATTTGTTCCAACAGAGGACGGTCACATTACGGCTCTGGCTGGCACAGTTTCAGTTGGGGCACTCTGTGCCTTTTACCTTGTGCTTGCAGTTATTGGGACTGATGATGCGCTTGTTTCAGTGCTGGGTGGTTGCTACTCGTCTGGGTGCATCTCACCACTGCCATCAGTTCCTCAAGGTATCTCCAACGTGCCTAAGAGAGTTGACTCCTTGGAGTGACCCACTACTGCTGTTGCAGGGGGTTGTCATGGGCCGGGTAGTGTCCCGCAGGGGGATCATGACAGACGCATTCTTACTGGGATGGGGAGCGCTGTGTGTGGGCTACTCAGAAAGAGGGATTTGGTCAACAGCGCAAACGGCTCTGCATATCAATTACCTAGAGCTACTGACTGTTTTGCTAGAACCAAGGTATTTTCTTCCAATGTTGGAGGGCCAGCATGTGTTGGCAAGGTGCAATCAAATACACCAACAGGCAGGGTGGGACGTGGTCTCTCTTTCTGCTAAACTTGGCCTGTAATCTGCTCGTATGGACCAGTGCGCATTTGCTGTCGCTCAGGGTGACAGCAATTTCTGGCTCTCAACGTGGGTGTGGATCTACATTCCAGGGGGGGGTCCTAGCTCTCCAGAGTGGAGACTGCCTCCCTCTGTGGTTGTCCAGATATGGGACCGGTTCGGCCGGGCTGAGTGTACACATCGCGAGTAAAACACGCATTGTCGTCTGTTCTTCTCAATGAGGGATCTGGGTGCTCCGTTGGGAATGGAGGCTTTGGCGTATCAGTGGCCTCGGACCCTGCTCTATGCGTTTCCTCCGGTGGACCTGATTCAGGCCACCGTGGAGAGGGTCCGTCAGGAGGGTCTGTTGTTGATTCTGGTGGCTCTCCGTTGGCCCAGACAACCCTGGTTCCTGGAGATCATCCGCCTGTTGGGCGGGGACCTGTGGAGGGTTCCGTGTTGTTGGGATCTATTGTCCCAGGTGCATGGGATAGTTTGGCACCCACGACTACAGATATGCGATCTATGGGTTTGGCAATGAAAAGTTGAAATTGAGGGCTAGTGGTCACGTGCGCCCTCTACGAGAGGGTTGTATACATATAAGTGACGCACGTTAGAGGGTTGGTGTCTGGTTAAAGGAGTTTCTCCTTTTCAGAGCTCTTTGGAAGAAATGTTTGTTCTTGCAAGATTTTTTGCACCTTGAACGTTTATATGGCAGCTATCTCAGTGTGTCATATAGGGATTGACAACTCTAACCCTGGGTCTCCTCCTCTGGTGATGCGGTTCCTTAAAAAGGTGTGCATCTGCTCCGACCAGTGTCTAAGCCTATGGCACCAACCTGTGACCTGGCTTTGGTCTTGTGTCGGCCAAATGCATTTGGGATCTCCATCTCCATCAGTGCACCCTTCCTGTTTGGAGTTCGCGCCAGGCTACTGCAAAGTGATGTTACGCCCTAATGCAGCTTTTGCTCCCAAGGTTATGCTTATGTCTTACAGGTCCTTAGCTTTCGAGCTGTTCCATTTCTGGCCGCCTCTGTTTCCTTCCAGTGAACAATGGAGGTTGCATGGCCTGTGAACGGTGTGCGTTTTACACATGTATATGGATAGGACTGCGTTTGTGACCAGAATTCACAAATTCAGCTCGCGGCAGGGTGCTTTCTAAGCAGCGTCTTTCTCATTGGATGTTGGAGGCTCCCTGAAATATTGCAGCAAAGGACAACGGTTGGCTAGCGGTGTGCCACTCCACTAGGGGTGTGGCGGCTTCTTGGGCACTGTTCAGGGGCATGTTGATTGGTGATGTCTGTGCTACAGCGAGTTTGGGTTCCCCACATACCTTTTTCCCAGTGTGGCTCATAGTGTTCTTATGACATTTCAGGCTCATAAGGTATTGTTCTTGGAATCATGGGATCTATGGACTTGGGCTGCAGTGGCAGCGTGTCAGTGTGCATAGCCAAGTTGCAGCAGGTCCTGGTTCCCTATATGGGTCTCTGACAGTTCAGGCTTCTCAGGTAAGTGGATTTCGATTAAGGCAGCCCCCCGCACCTCTCTGATTGGGGGGTTGGGTTAAATGCAGAAGACACATTTCAGTTGAAGGCATTCAGTTGTGCAAGTGACTAGGTATCCCCCTTTCCCTTCATTAGGGGAAAAAGGTGGCTTGTGTAACCCCTTTTTGGAGACGATGGAACCTGTGTGTATGTGGGCTGCCATGGGCCTCCTAGTTTGGTACCCTCTGGGCTGGCTTTGGACATGATTGTATGTCTCCATTGTATGTTATACCAAGTGACCGACTGAAAGGGAACTTACAGTTATGAATATAACTACTGTTCCCTGAAGGAGGGAACGCGGAAAAACATATTTTGGCCCCAAGCTGTCAGAGGGTTGATGAAATTCATGCGAGCCCGGCATGTGAGCCAGGAAGGTGGGGCTTCCGAGGGTGAGCTCCATTGGCCCGTTGGGCGTTTTCTTCAGGTGAATATGGTTGCTCATTGACTCCCCATAGTATGTTATCCCTCGTTCAGTCCTTCAGGGAACAGTAGTTAGTGGGGCAAAAAAGTATTTAGTCAGCCACCAATTGTGCAAGTTCTCCCACTTGAAAAGATGAGAGGCCTGTAATTTTCATCATAGGTACACTTCAACTATGACAGACAAAATGAGAAAAAAATCCAGAAAATCACATTGTAGGATCACATTGTAGGATTTGCTAATAAATTCATTAAAAATCCTACAATGTGATTTTCTGGATTATTTCTCTCTCATTTTGTCTGTCATAGTTGAACTGTACCTATGATGGAAATTACATCATCTTTTTAAGTGGGAGAACTTGCACAATTGGTGGCTGACTAAATACTTTTTTGCCCCACTATATATTCATAACTGTACGTTTGTGTTTTATTTGCTTGTTTGGCAGGGTGAACCTTACCCAGCTGGGAGGCTCCTGCTGCAGTGACACCGGGGCTATGAGGAGGCGCTGGAGTTGGCTGGACCACGAGCCCCATGTCCACGCCCCTCCCTTCCAGCCCATCTGTCTGACCCTCAGCCCCAACATCAGCCTCCGCATCCAGACACAGGACTGCATCTACCTCACCTTCACCTCTCGCAAGAGCAGTGTGAGGTTCAACGTGGGGGCCAAACTCAAGGTGAGACACTGACATGGTCAATTACAGATTCAAGACACCAGGTGAGTGGCGTATATTACTCTAATCATGCGAGCACAGAATACCATGCTTTATAATGAGCACTGAAGTTGATCACAGGTGTCACATCCTTCCACAGCTTTCTACTAACACCCACTCATATCAGAGCTGATCACTTTGCTTTTCCCCAGCTGGAGCACTTGAAGAGCCTGATGTTGCCTGGGCCAGACCTGGACCAGAGACACCTCCACATGAAGAGTGCAGAGATCTACAACCTTCTGCAGAGGATCCAGGGCTATATCACCTACCAGCAGGCCCCAAGTCCACAGAAGGTTACGCCCCAATATAGCCTGGTCTCTCAGATGGAGAGACTGAAGACACCTCTGGACAAGCACCACTCAGTCAAGAAGAGAGTTCAGATAGCTACCAAAGCCAAATAATTCATTTTTCATTAAATTGGATACAGCAACTCGTCTAGTCTCAAAAACAAAAAAAATTGCACAATGAGACAATAGTGCTTATGTATAGTGTGAACAATGAGACAAGGACAGCAGATATACTAATTTGTCATCCTTTTTAATCAGATTGTTCATGGATAAATACAGTAGTTACACTATACACACACACTTCTATACAGAGGATGCCAAGGAAAAAGCTGCAGTTAAGTTTACATTAACTTTGTAATTCATTGAATGTGGGAGTAGCATTAGGCAAATATATCCATAATATATTACATTTCTGAGTAAGACCACTGACTTCTCCATTCCTTTACAGTGCAAAACTGCTCTAGACAAAGGTCCATTAACACCAAGCTATAGAGAAGTCCAAGCATCCCAAATACAAAAGAAAAGGTTAAAAAAAATTAAACAAGTTCTCAGGGTCCTTTACATGTACGCAACAAGTTGAAAAAAAACATCAATGGAGAGAGCAAGAGGAAGAACTATCATTTGGAAACCACTGACACACAGTAAAACAGAAGGGTTCCTTTATTAAAAACAGACCAAGGGAGCAGTGTTTCAACCTGAGAGCCCTGCAGCACAGGCTGTCATAGACCAGAGATCTCCATGTTCATAGAGAAAGGCGGAGAGATGTTACATATCGTGCAGCATGTTCTCTTTTCATTCCGTCTCTTAATCCATTAACAAATGAAGCATAAACGTGGCGGCTGCTCGTCGCTCATTAGCTACCTGGCTAATGAATAAAGTTCTACCTCCTCTATTAGCCTGGTTAGAGTGTCCTTATTCCACCCGCTCAACATTCACCCTCGTTTCCCCATTTGCTACGCTCACTGAATGTGCCAACTTATCTTGACTCAGAAATGTTGTATTATGATAAGAAAAATACAGCTGATATAGCCAATAACCCTTGTCTGTGTGGATCTCTCCCACATAAAGAAGTAAGCCCAACACCTTTACATTTTAGTTGAACAAATTGATTCCAGATCAGTACCAAAAAGAAAGTCTTCATTTCACACTGCTCCTACCAACTGAGTGATTGAATGCCTAACTAGACCACGACGTGCTCGGACGCTGTTGGTTGTGTCAGTGTTAAGGGTATCTTATGGCCTTGTATAGGATCTCTGCAGGTCGAGGGCCAAAGACTAGCACAGTCCTTCTCCTAGACTTTTGCTCCACAAGCGCCAGGTCTGGCTAGGTCAGGGCTGGAGTAACCCTCCTGTCCAAACCAGACAGGGTTCTTCGGACCAGGCCTTCAGGTTACTTATTCACAGACAACAGCAGGTTCATCTGAAGACGAGAGAGAGAGAGTATATAAAACACAGCGAGGACTCACTCCACGAAAAACATCCAGTGTGACTTTGAATGTCGCTCCAGACACCACTACACACACACAGCGAAAACCTGAATAAACCCAAGGTTGAATAAATACACTTGGAAAAAATATCTTGAGATCGAACAGCCATTTCCAGTAAGAGATTGTAAAACCTTGTAATATCTTGCCCTTGGTTATGATTTTGTAAGTGAAGCCAGTGCCAGCCTTACCTGTTCCATAGAAGGGCAAGCGATGATCTGAAGGTCCTCGCCACTGTATTCCTCCTGAAGCAAGGCGTGCAGTCTCTGAAACACCTGCTGGATGTTGTTCTGTGGGAGAAAACAGCAGGTTAGCCAGAGAGCTGCTGGAGAGAAATTATCCCCTCGCTGGTCCCCTTTGTATCCCAGTTGCCATGTCAACGGTGTTATTGTGCACTTAGATTCACTTACTGTAGATTAGCACCTAGCTGTGCACAAAGAGCCATGATAATTACAGAATAATTATTTATTTTTAACAAGCAGGAACAAGGCTTAAAAAAAAAAAGTAGCTGCAAATTGCTCAGCCTGAGCACCTGCTGAAAATATCCTATTTATTATGTAGGTGTGTACTAAAACCCCTATGAGCGCCTGTTACTCTACAGGGTTAGCCTAGCTAAAGATCTGTTCATTTGTACTTTGGCAAGACAGCAGAAACATATCTGGGACCAGGCTAGCACAGGGTTGGCGAAAGGAGGAGAGTTTAAACTCCACTGTCTAACAGACACCCACCCGGACAGGCTTGAAGAGGATAAACTCTGTGTCTCTGTTGGCCAGGTACAAGGACATGCTCTGTAACGTGCTTGGCAGCTTGCTCTTCATCACCCTGTAGGTAGCCATCACTATGTCGTTGATCTTGGCTAAAAAGGGGAGAGCGAGAGCGTGAGTCATTTCTCAGTTCCAAGCCTTCCTTCCACCACATGATTTAGAGGTTTCACTGAAATATTATGATACGGTTTCTTACCTGGCTGTGCCCAAGGTTGTTGGGAGAGGTTGTACGTGGGACCTCCTTGGATTGCCATGGTTTTCAGAGCGGACACCTGAAACAACACAAGACAATTTCCCATCTTCCTCAGTGAAGGACAACGTTAGTTAGTCTGGCGATCTTGACTATAAGTCCTATTCTAGATTAAGGAAGGCATTTGTTGAAAGTGCTATATACAGGTATCTGCCAAAATAAAAGGAAACACTTGAGCAAATGAGGGACACAAAAGTATAGTCGGTGCTTTCACACAGGTGTGGCTCCTGAATTAATTAAGCAATTAACATCTCATCATGCTTAGGGTCATGTATAAATAAAAAAAAATGCCCAAGTAGCCCGTTATCTTGGCTACCATGGCTGGAAGAAGAGATTTCAGTGAATTTGAAAGAGGGATCTCAAAAGAGCTCAAGGGGTTTAAAGGGTGTGTGTGTGTGTGTGTGTCACCAGATCTCAACCCAACTGAACAGGTATGGGAGATTCTGGACCAAATTCTGGAATTTCTTGTGGAAGAATAATGTCACATCCCTCCAATAGAGTTCCAGACACTTTGTAGAATCTATAACAAGGCGCACTGAAGCCGTTCCGGCCCAACACCCTATTAAAGACACTTTATGTTGGCATTTCCTTTAATTTGGCAGTTAGCTGTAAGTCCAATTCATTATAACCACTTTAATACTGTATGACTTTTAATACTGTATGAGAAAGACCATAGATGATAGGCACTGAGTAGATTCAGAACAGAAGGTCACAATGTTTTAAAATGAAACCCATCACATTTGAAAAGGCCTAGATTCCAGTAGAATAAGATTCACCTTTGAATAGCCCTTTATCTTTCAGTTTTACTGCACAAAATCATGACCCTCAATTACCAGAAAAAGAAACGAGAAAGTCCAAGGTCATGTTTTTGAAGTCTGAGCCCCCAGGCTATCGGTCTGCCTCTCCACTCTGTCAGACTGACACGTTACCTTAGTGAGAAACTCCTCCAGATTCCCAACAAAGAGGTGAGTCTGCTGCTGGATGAACTGCTCACAGCTAAACTTCAGATGGCGGTCCACGTCCTTCTTCGAATCTATGTAGTGCTCCTTTATCTCCGGTGATCCCTAAGGTCCAACAGAGAGAGCGCGAGAGAGAGAGAGAGAGAGAGAGGGGGGTTAGTAACTAGTAAGTGATAGTATAGATGAAACATGACATATACTGCCAGGTTTTCCTGACATAGGGATAGGACCAGGAGTTTTTTTTTCCTGTGTGAAAGTATTCAGACGCCTTGGATTGCTGAATCTTATTCTGTTTTACAAAGTGCGATTCAAATCGATGTCATTTTTTGTCAACAATTTACACAAAATACTCTGAGGTCTAAGTGGAAGAATATTTATTTTGAATTCTTAAGATAACTAAAATAGTCATTGCATAAGTGTTCAGCCCTTTTTTTTTTTCAACAAGCCTAAATTATTTTACGAGTGACATTTGGCTCAACAAATCACATGGACTCACTCTGTGAAATAATAGGGGTTTAATTTTTTTAATGACTAACCCTTCCTCTGTCCCCATACATATATCTTTAGGTCTCTCAGTCAAGTATTGCATTTCAAGCATAGATTCAACTACAATGACCAGGGAGCATTTCAAAAGCCTCATAAAGGTCAGTGGTTGGTAGATCGGTAGCAATAACAAATCATAAGCATGGTCAAGTTAATAATTATGCTGTGGATTATACATTAAACCACCCAGACACATCAAAGAAAGTCATTCTTCTGAACTGAGCTGCCGGACAGGAATGAAACTGCTGAAGGATGTTACCATGAGGCTATTGATGATTTTAAAACTGCTTCAAAGTTCAATGTCAGTGATGGTAGAAAACTAAACATGGATCAACAACATTGTAGTGACTCCACAATAATTGCCTCAATGACAGAGTGACAAACTATTCCAAAACTAAAGTAAAACTGCAACAAAAAAACAGGAAATGAACACACTTTTTGGCCTAAATGCAAAGCCTTATGTTTGGAGCAATTCCAACACATCACTGAGTAACTGTCTCCCTATTTTCAAGCATGGTCGTGGCTGCATCATGGTATGGGTATGCTTGACATTGGCAAATACTAGGGAGTTTTTCAGGATAAAAAGAAACTGGATGGAGCTAAGCACAGGCTAAATCCTAGAAAACCTGCTTCAGTCTGCTTTACACCAGAGACAGGGAGAGTAAATTACTTTTCAGCAGGGCAATAACCTATTACACAAGGCCAAATCTACACTGGAGTTCCTTATCAAGAAGACTGAATGTTCCTGAATGTCCACGTTAGAGTTTTGACTTAAATCAGCTAGAAAATCTATGGCAAGACTCCAAAATTGCCATCTAGCTATGATCCAACATTTTGACAGAGCTTGACGAATTTTGAAAGGAATAATGGGAAAATATTGCACAATCCAGGTGTGCAAAGCTCACAATAAGATTCCGTTGTAATTGATGCCAAAGGTGTTTCTAACATGTATCGCCTCAGGGTGCTGAATACTTATGCAACGACTATATTTTAGTTATTTAATTTCTAGTCATCTTTTATTTATTTTCTCTCCACTTTGACATTAGAATATTTTGTATAGATCGTTGAAAAAAAAAAAGGACAAATACATTTTTTATCTCACTTTGTAACACAAAATGTGAAGAAATCCAAGGGGTCTGAACACCATTGCAAGGCACTGTATATGTATTCTATGTTTAAACCAAATCAAAAATGTTACCTCCAATAGAAATTCTAGGATAGCGTTGTGGCTGTTGAGTCTGAAGAAACCAGGAACAGATTTTGGGTTCATCATTTTGAAGGCAGCATCTGATTTGAGACAACAAAAAAAAGACTAATCTTGCTGAAGAAGGATTAGAGTGCCCTCTAGTGTTACAAATTAAATACTAACTTGACTGAAATGAGTGCTAAAACAGTAACACTTCTATCAAACGCTACAAGTTATACAGTATCTCAAGTTATTACCACTACTATAATAGTCATATGTGCATTTGATGGACACAATGGGCATTCCCCACTGATAATGACAATATAATGACAGGTTTTATGGAGCCAGAACATACATCAACTGGCCTAATCTTTCCCTCCTCACCTCTGGTTCTCTTCAGGTCCAGAGAGATCTCCTTGATGGCAAAGTCTGTGTGGAAGGGAGCGATCTGTTCCCTCATGATCAGCAGGTGTTTGATCAGAAACAGCTGACCGTCTACCTGCGTCTGGACAAGATGAAGCCATAGCGCTAAATATAACATCTGAATAATCCAAATGTAACCTTGTTCCAAAAACAAAACTAGCATTGAGCCATTTATAGAGGAAAAAATGAATAACATGCTAATCGTAAAGCTACAGTTGTGTTTCTCAATTACACCGTATACAGGCAGAAACGTATAATACAACACATCACATGCAATGCGCCAACCACCCAAATAAATAAATAAATAAAAATAATAATAATAATAATAGGCACCAACCTTGTTCTTTAGGATGACATCGGACGCTTTGAGCAGGGAGTGGATGCAGGCAGACAAGGCCTCTTGCGATAAGCCCTGGAAGACTGCTCTCTGGGGGGGCCAAGAAATTCAATGCATCAACACAGGGACAACATGGTGGATGGTAGATTAAAGAGATCAAGAGGAAAGGTCAAATAGCATCATGAAATGGACCAGGCTCATGATTCATTCATATGACTCTCTCATATATCGAAGAGTAAACATGCAAAATGCCAGATAATCCAAGCACTCACATCTATGCACCTATAGAGCTTGGACAAGCAGACCAGCGTCCGTCTGACTGTGGGGTACCACATGCCATGCAGGTCAGCGGGAGAGATGGATGGCTGCAAGCGGGACGAGTCTATACTACCTGTAAGTAAGGGAAAGAGAGGAGGGCAGAAAGGTACAACAGTAAGACGTATGCTTCTACACCTGCATTGCTTGCTGTTTGGGGTTTTAGGCTGGGTTTCTGTACAGCACTTTGTGACATCAGCTGATGTAAGAAGGGCTTTATAAATACAATATAAGATATCCCTTTACACTAATTTGTAAACACTGACTTGCGTTACTGGCTCTCCGGTCATTTGGATCTTCAAGCTGCACGTCTGAGAAGGACGACTCCTGGGCCATTAGCTTCATCTGCTCTTCCTTCAGGCTCTGGGCAATTTTCTGTGACCCCATGAACGAGAAAGAGATTGATTACAAACTGTCTTTATTTTGTATCGAACTTGCCCGTAGGAACATATCTAGGATCAGCACACCTTCCCCAAATCTTAACCATTGGGGGGGGGGGGGGGGGGGGGGGAAATTACTAGGTGAAAAGGGAAGAGCAGCCGCATATAAAGTCAATCATAAATCAATCTGGTTTATTTCAAGTTGCAAAAGCACAGAAGCTGAGAAAAATGTAATGTCTAGCCCTTTATATTTTAAATCAGACAGCACCAAGTGTTCTGTAAACACCAACCCCAGAAGCTTGTAGGAAGACAAAACTAAATGCAGTGACTATCAGCTGCTACAAAATCACATAATACAATAATCATCAAGTGGCCCCTGTCCTTGTACCTCCAGTCTGGCGTCAATTGCAATCAACAAAACATTGAACAAACAGACCACTGGAAATCATGTGTATTGCAGAAAGGGAACACTTAACTGTTAAACTCTTAAATATTCCACAGAGGGGAAAGAGGGGAAACAGAAAATGTACAGTGGCTTGCGAAAGTATTCACCCCCTTGGCATTTTTCGTATTTTGTTGCCTTACTCGGAGGAATTAAAATACATTTTTTGAGGGGTTTGTAATAATTTGATTTACACAACATGCATACCACTTTGACGATGCATAATATTATTTATTGTGAAATAAACAAGAAATAAGCCAAAAAAACGGAAAACTTGAGTGTGCATAACTATTCACCCCCGACCCCCAAGGCAATACTTTGTAGAGCCACCTTTTGCAGAAATTACATCTGTAAGTCTCTTGGGGTATGTCTCTATAAGCTTGACACATCTAACCACTGGGATTTTTGCTCATTCTTCAAGGCAAAACTGCTCCAGCTCCTTCAAGTTGGATGGGTTCCACTGGTGTACCGCAATCTTTAAAAGTCATACCACAGATTCTCAATTGGATTGAGGTCTGGGATTTGACTAGGCCATTCGAAGACATTTAAATATTTCACCTTAAACCACTCAAATGATGCTTTAACAGTATGCTTAGGGTCATTGTCAGGTTTCCCCTCAAGAAGTTCCCTGTATTTAGCATCATCCATCATTCCTTCAATTCTGACCGGTTTCCTAGTCCCTGCCGATAAAAAACATCCCCACAGCATGCTGCTGACACCACCATGCTTCACTGTGGGGATGGTGTTCTTGGGATGATGTAAGGTGTTGGGTTTGACCCAGACATAGCGTTTTCCTTGATGGCCAAAAAGCTCAATTTTAGTCTCATCTGACCAGAGTACCTTCTTCCATATGTTTGGGGATTCTCCCACATGCCTTTTTTTTCTGGCCACTCTTCCGTAAAGCCCAGCTCTGTGGAGTGTATGGCTTAAAGTGGTCCTATGGACAGATACTCCAATCTCAGCTGTGGCGCTTTGCAGCTCCTTCAGGGTTATCTTTGGTCTCTTTGTTGCCTCTCTGATTAATGCCCTCCTTGCCTGGTCTATGAGTTTTGGTGGGCGGCCCTCTCTTGGCAGGTTTGTTGTGGTGCCATATTCTTTCCATTTTTTAATAATGGATTTAATGGTGCTCCGTGGGATGTTCAAAGTCTCTGATATTTTTTCTATAACCCAACCCTGATCTGTACTTCTCCACAACTTTGTCCCTGACCTGTTTGGAGAGCTCCTTGGTCTTCATGGTGCTGCTTGCTTGGTGGTGCCCCTTGCTTAGTGGTATTGCAGACACTGGGGCCTTTCAGAACAGGTGTATATATACTGAGATCATGTGACACTTAGATTTGACCTGTGTGCACTTTATTTAACTAATTATGTGACTTCTGAAGGTAATTGGTTGCACCAGATCTTATTTAGAGCCTTCATAGCAAAAAGGGTGAATACATATACACAAACCACTTTTACGTTTTTTTATTTTCACTTCACCAATTTGGATTATTTTGTGTATGTCCATTACATGAAATTCAAATAAAAATCAATTTAAATTACAGGTTGTAAAGCAACAAAAAAGGAAAAACGCAAAGGGGGATGAATACTTTTGCACTGAAAACAGCCACATCAGACAGACCCACCTCCATCATCTCCAGTTTCTCAGGATAGGCCAGGTCCCCGGGGGCGGGGTTGTATCCGATGATGTCAGTCTGGATATAGATGTGTGTCCTGTAGACCAGCCTCTCCTGGACATCCTCCAGCATCTGTTTCACCACCGCGTCAAAGGCCCCCAACTGACCAGCTACAAACATAGTCAGTGTATCATTTCAAATCCAAAGTGCTGGAGTACAGAGTCAAAACAACTACATTTGTCACTGTTCCAATACTTTGGAGCTCACTGTATATTGCAATCTTGTATGGTAAGATGTTCGGGTAAATGTAACATACAAGTGCATATTTCCTACAAAGAGTTAACTGTACCGGATGGTTAGAGTAACCAGAGTAGGTCCTTTGTATTGTGAATAACAGTACCGTTGTTGTGGACGTGGTCCTCCAGCATCTCATTCTTGAGGATGCCACAGAGCTCCGACAGGGTCTCCAGGTGGATAACGTGGATGATGAGTGGCCGCAGGACGTCGTAAAGCGACAGACACAGCTTCTCCAGCAGCTCACTAGAGGGGGTAAAACCCGACGGCAAGCTCCATTATTCCCATTCACATGTCAGACTAGCGAGCACAAGGCTCTAGTGAGTTAACTCACTGCAACGTAAAGGTCATATTTGAGTCGTCCTCTTGAAATAATGTTATAATGTTATAAATAATTATGTTGAAAGTGTATTTGTTGCTCCAAGCGAGAAACACTAGCTAGTACATGAGAAAGCTAGATAATGATTTGCGTCTCACTGTGTTGAATTGTAAAGCTGCCGTTTTTGTTAATGAATGGCTAAGTCAGCAATTACTACAGTAGAGCCATCACATGCTGTAGCAAATACTATTGAGAATAATGACCAGGAAATAGCCATTCATGTGAGCCTTGCCTTCAAGACAAACACCCTGTACATATACTGAAGTAGAACAGGCAGGGCTCTTTGCTTCTCAGTTACAGACACAGCTTCTTCTGCAGCCCACTGGAAGGTTAGATACATTGACATGACACTGTGTTGAATTGTATGGCTGCCCTCAGCAAATTCAGTTAAAGAAAACCTGAAGTGAGCAATACAACAATAGAGGTGTCATGAGCTTAAGCAGATACTATGGTGAATACTAACCAACCAGGAAATAGTCCCACCTCCTTGACAAACATATGCAGAATGTGTTGTAGGACAAACTGTACATGCTTCTTACGCACTCCTATACCATCACTAGGGGATGGTGCTACTTACTCTAGTCTGGGCGTGGGTTTGGAGAAGAACTCATTGTAGAGCTGGTGCTCATCCTGACAGACGTGAACCATGAAGGCACAGCCACTACGCACCTGGGAGGAGAACACAGGACAGACAGAATCAGCACTGGCAAACCATGTTGAAGGCTTCTCAGATAATCTCAATAATTTAAAGTGAATGGATTCTAGTAAAAAAAAAAACATGTGGTCTTACTAATGCACAGTGGTCCTTATTGTTTTGACTGGTCAGGTCTGTGATGGTGGATGTGATGCTGGGGCTGAGGAGCTGCTCTCTCTGGTCCAGGTAGCACTGGTGTATCTCCTCTAACAGCTGGTGGTACCTGGGGATGCCAGAACGTGGAAAATAATTATACGTAGATGACAGAAAACATTACATAGGTGAGGTGCTCCAGATAATGGCGTTTTAGCATACAAGAGCCCCATACTTACTCAGGAATTCTCTCTGACCTCTGCTCTATTTGTTCAATCAGTGTCTAAAAGAACAATCACACAATTATTAATCTCTAGAAAGACAACACATATTTGCACACCAAAATAAGGGTGGCTCAGAATGTTGATGGTAATTCCAAAAGAAAAATTGAGTAATTCTACTAACTCTGACTTTGGGTGCAGCTGCTCTGAACTTGACATAGTACAGTGTGAAGGCATTGTCTGCGTTAGCCAAACCCAATGGATCCTGAAAGAAAAGTATATTCTAATCAGACATACAACTCAAGAGCGAAGACAGTTGATTGTGTACCAGTACCAAGTCACTGTCGATAATAAAAGTGGCCGAGGAGTTCTTCCTACCCTTTTTGTTAACTGGTTGGTGAGATTCTGCATAGTGTTCACAGTGTGAGTCTTCATGAAGTGCATAGCTTTAGACAGACATTGTTTGAACTTGGCCAGATACACTGGGTAGTCCTTAAAGTTTGGCTGTAGGTGAAAAATAACAGAAATAAGTAAGTCATAACACAATATAGTGACACTGGTCTACAGTAGAATACGGACACTTTCCATTGTGAGCTGAAAATATACTTACATGGGACGAAACATACTCTATACAGTCATCCAATTTTGAAAGCATTGGTATAAATCCTTCACTGTTTACAGACAGTGTGGGTGAGTTTAGTTTCTGCAAAGACAGAGCGAGAGAGATGATGACCTTTTGCAATGCTCGGGTTAGGAGCAAGACTCACCTTCGGAGACATTTGCTCGAGAGCTTCAAGTGTCACAGCAAAGAAGGATGGACAAAAGGTTTAATCAGAAAACCAGCATACCGTGTTGAGGTTCTCCAACTCATTGAAATAGGAAAGCTTCTGCTGTATGCTCTCAGCCAGATCCACCAGTTCGGACTGTTAAAGAGAAAAGTATATGTTGGCAGGGAGGGAACTATGATTTTGATAACAGGCTGAAGTTTCATGTCCGATGTTGTATTCCATTACAAATGGAAACAGGTCCATACTACTATGATCTGTTGGTACCTTTTGTGCCGCTGACAGTCTCACAGCCTACATGTAAAATGGTTCTCTACCTGTTCTTTAAGGAGCTGTTCACAGGCCTCGTGGAGGGTGCCTGTCTTGTTGGACACAAACAGGTACTGCTTCTGCAGAGAGTCCAGGTGCTCGAGGGCAGCATTCACGTCACTCAGAATAGCATCGCATTGTTCCTGATAACAATTGAGATGGTCTCTCGTTTTCCTGCAGGGGTAACACACAGGGAACATTCCAGTAAATTCCTCAGAGATCTAATGCAGTTTAGGGTGCACTGTACATAAATCTACTTTCAATGTGAGAGATCAGCAAGTGGAAAGACATGAACATCGAGTTCACCTGTGCTTAGCTCCTTCATCTTGATCCATTTGCGTCTGTAGCTTTGAAAACCAGGAGAAAAACTGCAACGCAAAAAACACTGAAATAGCTAACTACTACACAACAAACTAACACATGCAACAATCATATAATATGAAAAATAGTAGACAGTAGAGGCATGTAATGACAGTGTGTGTGCCTCAGAGGCTGCGTTTAGACAGGCTGCCCAATTAGTATATTTTCTCACTAATCGGATCAGCTCTGAAAAAGAGCTGAAGTGATTGGTCAAAAGACAATTTGTGGAGAAAATATCAGAATTATTAGGCTGCGTTTGTAATCACAGCCAGAGTAGTAGCATTGAAGTGTAATGAAAAGCAACGCACCTGTTGTGCTGTCTCTATCCTCTCATTCTCCAGATCAAGCATCTGAAAGCCCTTGAGCAGGACATCTTCTGTGGAAGCTGGTACAGTTGTCGTAAATGGAGACCGTAAAGAGCGGGATGTCAGGCTGCACAAGTCTTCAATGGGCAACTGGATACAGAACGCAAATGGGGTTTAGACCAACACATGACACAATCAATACTGTCATAGATCTCAAAATGTTAGTTAGAGCTAGCTTTACCAGGTTTGATTGACAGGTTACTATGATATGAGGTTATGAATCGATGACTAATACTTGGCCTGGTGTGTTAGTGAGAGTTAGCGAAGCCTACTCACAGAAGTCATCAAACAAGCATATCAACTCTGGCAAGTTGTTAGCAAAGTAGCTCGTTAGCCTAGCTGGCTGGTGGCTACTAACTAAGACTCAACAAACGACGTGGCAGACGGTAGCTAGCTAGCTAGCTATATATTTGAGCTGGCAGCTAGCTAGGTTGAGTTGTGACACTAACTAATGTTATACTCTTTAGCAAGTCCCTCCTGACAATCCTGCAATGCAACCAATTTTCCTTCTGGAATGCATATTTGCACCTGTCAACTAGCTGCTAAATCGGTGGTAGCCTAGCTAGCTAGGTTATTAGCATTAGCAGCTAGCTTGTCAACTCACCTCTGCGGGAATAGGGAGGGTTTCAGCTGCAGCTCGGATATCCAGAATAGAGTCCGTTTGTTTTTCTGTCAGGGGAGCCATGGCATCTGCCCGCCGGTCCCACTGTGACAGTTTTTCACGCGTTTCTTTATCTGTCAGGTCCAGAAAAGAATGGTCTGTAGACGCCATCATCATTCTCAGCAACATTAAACGTCAGCAACAGACTACTTCCTCTTCCGGAAAAATAGGGGGAGGACTCTGACTACAGCATCCAATGGTATGACTATTATTTTTCAGAACAATTTCTTACTCATTGGTGGTTGAAACGATTAAAACGTTGCACACATCAATACAGGTGATAAAGGAGTGGTGTTCTCAGGAGACATTTAGTGAACAGTGTATTTCCAGTGCAGTTGGCAAATCTGTCATCTGTAAAATTGAGTACACTTTGACATTGTTTCACTAAACAGAGAAATTACACAACCCAAAGTGACAGCATGGAAGCACTCACTGCTGTTGCCCATCAATCCTACCAGTTTTATTATGGTCTTGGTAGACTATCTCAAATCAAATGTTATTTGTCACATGCACAGGATACAGCAGGTGTTAACAATACTACCGCTGCACCATCAAGAGTGTCTTGACCGACTGCATCGCGGCCTGGGACGGGAATTTCTCCATCCACGACCGCAAGACCCTCCAGAGGGTGTTGAAGAAGGCCAAGTACAACACTGGGACCGTGCTCTGATCCATTCAGGACACCCACTCGAAACTGTGCCTGTGGAAGGACCGCAGCATCATCAAGGACCCCATACACCCCAACCACGAGCTGTTCACTCCCTTACCGTCGGATAGATGGTATCGGAGCATGAGGTCTGATACCAACAGGCTCAGAGACTGTTTCTACACAGCAAATGTTCTAGTGTTAAATCAACACAGACTATAGTCTGTATTGGTCCACACTTTTGAGTGTTAAATGAACACCGTGCTTAGTGCTGACCCTGTTACCCTTTGTCAGTGTTAGAGAATTAACACTTTCATTGTTATGCAATAACACACTGTGTAGTATTTTTAACACTATGAAGTGTATATAATTTACACCATTGGTGTTATGCAATAAAACCTCATATAGTATTTTAACCATTACACAAGCATTTTGCTGCACCCGCAATAACATTCACTTGCTAAACAAGTGAATGTGACCCCAAAAATATATTTTGATTTGAAGAGGTTGAAAAGGTGTTGGGTTAATGACATGACAATAATAGTCTTTATTGCCACATGCAAGTGCTTATAAAGACTTTACAACTGGCAGGAGACGTACTCACACTTTAAATAAACATAATAGCCTACTAAAACTGGTACAACACTTCCACTCATGGGTCACCACTAAGCCATTCCTCAATATAATTACCCAGTGTGCCTTGACTTTTCAAGTGAATTGTAGAGTTACCACCTATTACTGTATTTGTTAGAGACATGGTTGTTGAATTCATACTGTACATGTTCAGTCCTGTGGACTTCAAGTGAGTTTCTACTTTAGGCAAATGCCATCATTGAAATTAATCTCTTTATGACAATACATTACATACGGTATATCATACGGCCTTGCTTTGATGGCCAAGTTTTACCCTAACACAGTGGTGTTAGGAACCTCCTGGTTTACAGGCCACATCAGGACTGCAAATCACATTATTCTGGCTTGCAAAGTGATGTGTAATTCCTATTAGAAACCAGTCAGAGTTAGGATATCCAACAGTTTTTATTCACCCACAACCTGCATTCAGAATGACTGTCAGGGTTAGGAACAGTGACAAAATAGTCTACCTAAACCATTTAAACTGGATCAATCATTTCAGTAACAGGCACAATACATAACTGATTGGATTGGTTTAGAAGTTTAGATAAACATTTTATTTCTCTTTGTGCTGCATAAGATTAATTAATTGATCAACGGTTGAACCGAAGAAAGCCGTTACACATGCCAAATAGGCGATTTTAATGTTTGGGAAAGATTTGGTGAAGTAGTAAGAGGATGATTGAAGTGCCTGCTATGTTACATACTGTATGTGAGATGACTGTGTGGTGGTGTACATATTCAACAGTCACAGGTAGTTGGATCCGGACCAAAATGCGGTGTGTAGATTACGATTCATGTTTAATGACAAACACACTAAACACAAACACTACAAAAACAATAAACGTAATGAACGTAACGAAAACCGAAACAGCCTATACTTGTGTAAACTAACACAGAACAAGGACATCAGGATACTAAGGACAATCCCCCACGAAACACCCAAAGAATATGGCTGCCTAAATATGGTTCCCAATCAGAGACAACGATAAACACCTGCCTCTGATTGAGAACCACTTCAGACAGCCATAGACTTCACTACAACACCCCACTAAGCTACAAACCCAACACACCACATACAAAAACCCATGCCACACCCTGGCCTGACCAAATAAATGAATAAACACAAAAATACTTTGACCAGGGCGTGACAGAACCCCCCCCCCCCCCCCCCCCCCCCCAAGGTGCGGACTCCCGGACGCACACCAAAAACCATAGGAGAGGGTCCGGGTGGGCGTCTGTCCATGGTGGCGGCTCCGCGTGGACCCCACTCTATCAAAGTCTTAGTCCCTCCTCCTCGCGTCCCTGGATAGTCCACCCTCGCCGCCGACCATGGCCTAGTAGTCCTCACCCAGAACCCCACTGGACTGAGGGGCAGCTCGGGACTGAGGGGCAGCTCAGCACTGAGAGGAAGCTCAGGCAGGTAGTTGGATCTGACAGATCCTGGCTGGCTGGTGGTTCTGGCAGATCCTGGCTGACTGGCGGATCTAGAAGAGTCTGGCTGACTGGCGGATCTGGAAGAGTCTGGCTGACTGGCGGATCTGGAAGAGTCTGGCTGACTGGCGGATCTGGAAGAGTCTGGCTGACTGGCGGATCTGGAAGAGTCTGGCTGACTGGCGGATCTGGAAGAGTCTGGCTGACTGGCGGATCTGGAAGAGTCTGGCTGACTGGCGGATCTGGAAGAGTCTGGCTGACTGGCGGATCTGGAAGAGTCTGGCTGACTGGCGGCTCTGGCTGCTCCATGCTGACTGGCGGCTCTGGCTGCTCCATGCTGACTGGCGGCTCTGGCTGCTCCATGCTGACTGGCGACTCTGGCTGCTCCATGCTGACTGGCGACTCTGGCTGCTCCATGCTGACTGGCGACTCTGGCTGCTCCATGCTGACTGGCGACTCTGGCTGCTCCATGCTGACTGGCGACTCTGGCTGCTCCATGCTGACTGGCGACTCTGGCTGCTCCATGCTGACTGGCGACTCTGGCTGCTCCATGCTGACTGGCGACTCTGGCTGCTCCATGCTGACTGGCGACTCTGGCTGCTCCATGCTGACTGGCGACTCTGGCTGCTCCATGCTGACTGGCGACTCTGGCTGCTCCATGCTGACTGGCGACTCTGGCTGCTCCATGCTGACTGGCGACTCTGGCTGCTCCATGCTGACTGGCGACTCTGGCTGCTCCATGCTGACTGGCGACTCTGGCTGCTCCATGCTGACTGGCGACTCTGGCTGCTCCATGCTGACTGGCGACTCTGGCTGCTCCATGCTGACTGGCGACTCTGGCTGCTCCATGCTGACTGGCGACTCTGGCTGCTCCATGCTGACTGGCGACTCTGGCTGCTCCATGCTGACTGGCGACTCTGGCTGCTCCATGCTGACTGGCGACTCTGGCTGCTCCATGCTGACTGGCGACTCTGGCTGCTCCATGCTGACTGGCGACTCTGGCTGCTCCATGCTGACTGGCGACTCTGGCTGCTCCATGCTGACTGGCGACTCTGGCTGCTCCATGCTGACTGGCGACTCTGGCTGCTCCATGCTGACTGGCGACTCTGGCTGCTCCATGCTGACTGGCGACTCCATGCTGACTGGCGGCCCTGGCTGCTCCATGCTGACTGGCGGCCCTGGCTGCTCCATGCTGACTGGCGGCCCTGGCTGCTCCATGCTGACTGGCGGCCCTGGCTGCTCCATGCTGACTGGCGGCCCTGGCTGCTCCATGCTGACTGGCGGCCCTGGCTGCTCCATGCTGACTGGCGGCCCTGGCTGCTCCATGCTGACTGGCGGCCCTGGCTGCTCCATGCTGACTGGCGGCTCTGGCTGCTCCATGCTGACTGGCGGCTCCATGCTGACTGGCGGCTCTGGCTGCTCCATGCTGACTGGCGGCTCTGGCTGCTCCATGCTGACTGGCGGCTTTGGCGGCATCCTGCAGACTGGCAGCTCTGGCGGCTCCTTGCAGACTGGCAGCTCCTTGCAGACTGGCAGCTCCTTGCAGACTGGCAGCTCCTTGCAGACTGGCAGCTCCTTGCAGACTGGCAGCTCCTTGCAGACTGGCAGCTCCTTGCAGACTGGCAGCTCCTTGCAGACTGGCAGCTCCTTGCAGACTGGCAGTTCTGAACAGGCGGGAGACTCCGGCAGCGCTGTAGAGGCGGAAGGCTCTGGCAGCGCTAAACAGGCAGGAGACTCCGGCAGCGCTGAAGAGGAGGAAGGCTCTGGCAGCGCTGGACAGGCGAGGCGCACTGTAGGCCTGATGCGTGGTGCTGGCACTTTCTGTGCGGGGAGCTGCTACCGGAGGGCTGGGGTGTGGAGGTGGTACTGGATAGACCGAACCGTGCAGGCGCACTGGAGCTCTTGAGCACCGAGCCTGCCTAACCTTACCTGGTTGAATGCTCTCGGTCGCCCTGCCAGTGCGGCTAGGTGGAATAGCCCACACTGGACTATGCAGGCGAACCGGAGACACCGAGCGCACCGGGCTATGCACCCGCACTGGAGACACCGTGCGCACCACAGCATAACACGGTGCCTGCCCGGTCTCTCTAGCCCCCCGGTAAGCACAGGGAGTTTGCGCAGGTCCCCTACCTGGCGTAGCCATACTCCCTGTGAGCCCCCCCCCCCCCAATACATTTTTGGGGCTGACTCTCAGGCTTCCATCCACGACGCCGCGCTGCCTCCTCATACCAGCGCCTCTCCGCTTTCGCCGATATTCTCCTGGCTGAGCCCAGGGTCCTCTTCCGTCTAATTCGTCCTCCCATGTCCATTCCTCCTCGCGCTGCTCCTGCTGCCGCTTCTCCTGCCGCACCTTGGGACAGCGACACTCCCCTGGCTTTGCCCAGGGTCCTCTCCCATCGAGGATTTCCTCCCAAGTCCAGAAGTTTTTATCGCGCTGCTCCTGCTGCTGCCCGTTACCACGCTGCTTGGTCCTGTTGTGGTGGGTGATTCTGTAACGGCTTTCTTCGGTTCAAGTAGAGTCGGACCAAAATGCCGCGTGTAGATTACGATTCATGTTTAATGACAAACACACTAAACACAAACACTACAAAAACAATAAACGTAATGAACGAAAACCGAAACAGCCTATACTTGTGTAAACTAACACAGAACAAGGACATCAGGATACTAAGGACAATCACCCACGAAACACCCAAAGAATATGGCTGCCTAAATATGGTTCCCAATCAGAGACAACGATAAACACCTGCCTCTGATTGAGAACCACTTCAGACAGCCATAGACTTCACTACAACACCCCACTAAGCTACAAACCCAACACACCACATACAAAAACCCATGCCACACCCTGGCCTGACCAAATAAATGAAAATAAACACAAAAATACTTTGACCAGGGCGTGACAGCGTGCTAGTTAGGCTCTAAATCTTAGGCTTAGGCTACGCACTAACATGCTGACCACACCGTGAGCGTTGCAAAAATAAATGTACATAAATGTTATCCAATCATTGCATTGCAAACACACGCAAGCGTGTGCGTTGCCAGGTGCTAAAAGGGAAGTTGGTTCTATTTGTGACGCTCAACGTGCTGCAAGTCCTGTCTCTAAAATCTCCTCATTGGATTTTAGGAGCATATACCCATGTGGGTGATTAAAAGATTACATGACCTCCACACTCCAGTTGGTTGTAGTAATGCACCGTAAAGTTGGCTGCCAACCGCCAAATAAAGTCCAAAGAAGAAAAAGAAGCCTGTAGGAAGGAGGAGAGAAGATGAGAAATGAATTTGGTTTACAGTTTTATCTGTGGATTAAATGTCAGAGCAGAGGACCTTGTGCATTTCAGATGAAATAACAACCTAACGTTTATATCCCAGGACAAATTAGCTAGCAACAGCAAGCTAGCTAGCTAAATTGCCATAAAAGTTTCATGTTTTTTGACCTGTCCCCAAATTAATATATTTGGTTCAGAGTTTGCTTTGATATTTCAACCTGCGTGCCCTGATTGCTTCTGGTGTGGGTGAACAAACCCTGTTCCTGCAGCTACCCAGTACTTAATTTGGAAACCAAATTAAATCTGTTCGATAGTAACATGTTTTCACAACGAAACACATTTCATTAAACTGTTGACAGCACCTCTATCTGGGCGCTGGAGAAAGAAATTAAGGAGAGAGGGGACAAGATGGAAACTCATGGTGGTGAGATAGTCTGTAGCTAAACGTAAAGTGTCAGTCTATTAATTATGAACATTTTAAAAATTCCCTATTACTAGGCCATTCAAAATCTAAAACAAATTCACTGTAATTGTAGGCTAGATCTGAATGTGTTAAATGTAGACAAATTATGTACCAATGAAATATTAAATCACTATTTAAAAGAAAAAATATTATGCCATGTGTAATATGCGGTTGGCTGTGTTTTTATAATGGCACAATCATTACTGTAATTCAGTTTTTTTGGGGGGCTTGGGCTCATATATAGGCCTATGCTTATGCATAAGCTCTAATTTGCATGTGAGTGTTTTGAAATAATCATCACCTTAGAAAGCGCTGTCCATTTTGTTGTTAGGCTTTGAAACAACATCACCAATGACCATATTTCCCACCCAGTTTCAACCTACTGTTGAACTTCTTTCTTCAAGTTGATCATTCACAGTGAGGTGAGTTTTAAAAGCACATACTGTTTTGATGATAAGTGTTTGTTGTGATTTTCGAATTGCATTTGCATTGATGTCAGAGTGGTTAAAGAGACAATTGAGCCATGAATACAAGGCCATTATTAGCCTGACGATCGTTGGCGAGTTGGGTAGGCTACTACTAATGCATGCATTCTTTGCTCGCTTTGAGGAAAATACAGTGCCACTGACACGGCCCGCTACCAAAATCTGCGTGCTCTCCTTCACGTGGCCAACGTAAGTAAAACATTTAAACGTGTTAACCCTCGCAAGGCTGCAGGCCCAGACGGCATCCCTAGCCGTGTCCTCAGAGCATGCGCAGACCAGCTGGCTGGTGTGTTTACGGACATATTCAATCAATTCCTATCCCAGTCTGCTGTTCCCACATGCTTCAAGAGGGCCACCATTGTTCCTTTTCCGTGGAGAAGATAACTGAGCTAAACAACTATCGCCTAGTAGCACTCACTTCCGTCATCATGCCATTAAGTGCTTTGAGAGACGAGTCAAGAATCATATCACCTCCACCCTACCTGACACCCTAGACCCACTCCAATTTGCTTACCGCCCAAATAGGTCCACAGACGACGCAATCACAATCACACTGCACACTGCCCTAACCCATCTGGAAAAGAGGAATAGCTACAGTATGTAAGAATGCTGTGTATTGCCGCTTTTCATGTTGTCTGTAGCTTGTGAGGTGTGGAAACACTTTGTTGCTTTTATGAATTGTGTCTTGCTGCTTTTTGTTCTATGTTGCTCTGTCTGTATGGTACGTCTTGCTTGTTCTATGTTGCTCTGTCTGTATGCTATGTCTTGCTTGTCCTGTGTTGCTCTGCGTGTGCTCACTGCTCAATGATTGTCTATATTGTAATTTTTTTTAATAACCTGCCCAGGGACTGCGGATGAAAATTAGCCGGCTGGCTAAAACCGGCACTTTTACTAAAACGTTGATTAATGTGCACTGTCCCTGTAAAAATAAAATAAACTCAAGCTCAAACAAACTCAATAATATTTCACTCGTGTTTTTTTGTACACAAATATTTACAGAGGCCTCCAATCAAACTACGAAGGTCTCTGTGACATCATTCCAGCCAGGCGATGTCCGTGCACTCTAGCTACGTCATGATCCATGTCTCAAGGGTGTCCGATAGTGAGGTCACGGTACATTTCAGATATGTTCTAGTCTACTTTAGTTGAAAGGATTGGGGTCCAGTGGTCTTAAAGCTATGTTACTTGAGCATGAAAAGAGATGTCAGAAGGAATCTCATCACAGCTTAATCATTGTTGCACAGTGCTGGGGAGTTCTTTAGAATAATAGTGACACACTTTTAAAAAGTGGGTTAATAAAGGATACAGTGCGACATTAATGAGACATTATAGTCAGTGAATTTAATCAAAGGTAAAACACATGAGGTGGTTCTCTTTGTTTCACCTACAGGGGTATCTGAATTAAATTAAAATGACTGTTAAGATTAGGTATCAGACAATGAAAAAGCGTCATCATTACAATTGAGATGTTTTATTACAAATTCACGACTTGAAAAGTGTGTTGATGTCACTTTATTACATTTTTAACAAGGAATGTATACTAGTGTGAAAATAATGATGCAGGCATCAGAAAAAGTCAAATTGCTCAAATACCAAATGTATGTGAACTTACAGAGCCAATATGTGAGAAGAAAACAGCAAGGTATTTACAGAGATTGCACATGGTGCATTTAATTACAAGTAACTCCCTGTAGGTCTAAGCCCTTTAGATCGCCATATCTACTAAGCTAACATATGGAATGGGTCATAAAATGTATAATTTAGCCATTTGATTTAGAATTTTAGGACGCGTGTGAACAGGCACAATGGTTTCAACTAGCTACCACATACACAAAGTCGAAATTACAGTATATATCATCAAATAAATCATTAAAAAACTTTGTGGCTGCGGTAACTAGTGATGACCAGGTACAACTCCAATATAAAATGTTTTTACTCGAAGTGGCCTGCATGTCCTACTTATATCAGTACACACGCAACAACCTAATCATTCTGAAAGTTATATTCAATCAAATAAGCCACAAGTAGCAAATAAGCGCATTTTTCAAAACCAAATTCGACACACTTTCTTTGACCAGACAAAAAACTCCTGTGCTTGGTGAGCAAAAAATAAATAAAACGCCCAGTTATCCCTCTCGCTTCACCTCTCTGGTCTTTAGCAGAAACACACAAGGAGCTATTCAATATTCAAAATTCAATCACCATGTGACGCGGTGGTGTTTCAATCGACTCTATAAGTTATTTCTGTGTCGAAATTTAACTTAAAATGGCTTCTATTTCAAATGTACATTTTCAGCAATAGTAAGCTTTTTAACATCATAGTGGTGTTTAACAAAGAGAAGATGAAGAATTGTCTCGGTTAATCTGTCAATCATAGTCGAGTTGTCAGTGCACTAAATCACCCTAAGAAGAACTCTTAAAATAACTCTTAACATGCTTATTATAACTCTAATTGTAGAGAGGATCTTGGTACACCTGCATGAAACAGAACAGGTGTAGATGACTAATCCTGTTACGACTGCTTTATGAAGTAATCAGTGGTACTGCTGCTGTGATGCCGTGTCAAAATCAACAGGTTGCACACGAACCGTTTATCAACACGCTGCTAACGATGGACACACGGAAAGATGGAAACAACCTTCTACATTTGTAAGAAGGAAATCAACTATTCTCAGAGCTGCATGAAAATACGTTTGACTGAATTTCAAAACGTTATATCCATCTTCCTATCTAAACGCACCCCAAAACCAAACACGAATACATATAGTAGTGTACATTAATGTGCAAAGCAAGAAATATAATCCAATAAATGGTTTCCATAAATAATTCAAGAAATTAATTTACTTCTAGTAAGAGCATGATTAGAGACATCTGTGACCATGGCTTTATTCTGTTTTATACAGCATTGGTGATGTGACAAAAAGGCAGCCAGGTGAGGCTGTAATCAGTTTGTTCTGCTCACTCTGTGTCTCTGTGTTCTATTAGCTGGACTGTTAATCCCGGCAGTCTGTTCCCTCTAGGTGGTCTGGGATGGGCAGCCCTGTGAGGACGGTCAGACACTTGTTCCACACGTTGAACACGGGACAGACTGGCTGAGCGAAGGCGATGTCGAACGTGTACAGGTGCTGTGAGCCGGCGCCATCGTAGAAGGCCAGGGATCCAGCATCGTAGTCCAGCAACACCCCCACACGACGCAGGTGGGGGGACGGTTCGATGGGCATCTCCTTGCTGTTGTGACGTACTACCCAGGAGTTGTTGCAGCGAGACAGTACCCACGAGGCAGAGTTCTTGCCGATCCACTCATGTTTCGGTGCTGACTTGTAAGCAACGCCCACAGCAAACCTGATAAAGATAGAAAAATAGAATATTGAATGTTGATGGCTCATTTTCTGGTAGTGGTCAAATTGCACCGATGGGAAATGATAGGCCTAACGTCCTAGAGATTTTAGATTTTAAGATTGCGTTTACTATAGTGTAACAGAGACCATGATTGGATTTCCCAATCTGATTCTCACACACATTTGTCTCTCCAAATGTTCTAGTCTGATGTACTTTAAACACCACAGGTTCATATCCTTACCATGTGCTCCCTCCTATCAAGGCTTCCCAGTAGTGGCGCCCGCTGTCGATGTACACATTCCCTGTGATGCCGTAGCTGCCCTGGCTGGTGAAGCGGTCCTGAGTGTGGCTCTTCTTGGACAACGTCTCGTCTCGCTCCACTGTCAGGTTGTCATGGGAGACCTTCAGCTTCTTGTGAGCAGACTTTGGGTCCAACTTGAATGGTTGACCTGTGAATTGACCAATAATAGATTAACACTAAACAATGGTAAATATGCTATCTCCATATATCAAATCTCCAAAGATGCTTAATGATATCCGCATGGTGCAGCTATTCGAAACGCAAACATACTGTTGGTCTTGAGTTTCCAAGGCTCACTGCTGCGACTCCCTGCCTGATTGATGGCCTTGACGATGAACATGTACTTGGTGCCACACTGGAGTCCATGCACTGTGTAGTGGTTCTGCTTGATGTTGGGCACAATCATCCAGCTATCAGCCGAGTTACACAAACCTAGAGCACAGACAAAGACAATCAGTTAATGGCAGTAGAGAGAGAAAAAAACAACCACCGGATTGTAACAAACACACAATGTAAAATACATTTGTTGAGATAAGAACACCTCCAATGAATCCTTCTCCAATTGTTGTCATTAAATCAAACAATAACATTACCTATTCACTGTAGTATGAACAGGCACTGGGGCAGAAGAGGGCTTGATTCAGCATGCTGTAACCCTGTTAGGGTGATCTATTCCAACAGTCTGTCACTTACATGAGCCACAGGGAAAAATTCAGCCCATAATCTGCCTATATACTCTTGCCTAGAGTCTGTGCCAGAGAGATACAGAGCAGAGATCTCTGATATCTTATTATCCACACAATGAAATGGTTGTTGCCCCCTTGCTGAAATGACATATTATTTATTTGATCAGGATGGTGCAATGAAGACCCTGAAGCCAAATACAATAAGAGGCTTTCTATGTATGATTGCTCTCAGATAGCCTACCTTTCATGATTTAAATGTTGTACCACAACAGACGTACTGTACAGACACACCCAACATACTGTACTGAGGGCATCTAGACAAGAATTGTATACTTACTGACAACATTGGCTTGTCCGGTGAAGATGGCATACTGAAGCTCATAGGAGACGACACAGAACTCGTCATCAGACGTCCAGTGAACAGTGATGGTGTCGTTCGATGCCGTACATAATTCCGCCCGGATTATTGGGGGATTTGGTGCTGCAAATAGAAAAATATAGTTACTTTTATTCACGTCAGTTCCTGGTATGTGTCATTTAATGACAACAGTGATGGACAGTTGTCATAACACACAGAAGAGTACAGTACTGCGGATTAACACAATCAGTGTATTTTCTTATGTCCAATGTGTTATGTGCAGGGGATTGGAGATTTTAGGTAAATACAACCCACTCTTGCAAGTGACTTTTACTTTGTGTTTTTTTTCTTCTTTTTTTACCTTTATTTAACTAGGCGAGTCAGTTAAGAACAAATTCTTATTTTCAATGATGGCCTAGGAACAGTGGGTTAACTGCCTGGTCAGGGGCAGAACGTCAGATTTGTACCTTGTCAACTCGGGGATTTGAACTTGCAACCTTCCGGTTACTAGTCCAATGCTCTAACCACTAGGCTTCCCTGTCGCCTAATTAGGCAAGTCAAGGCAAGTCAGTGAATAATTAATTCTTATTTACAATGACAGCCTAGGAACAGTGGATTAACTGCCTTGTTCAGGGCAGAACGACAGACTTTGCCAGCTCGGGGATTCGATCCACCAAGTTTTCGGTTACGGGCCCAATGCTCAAACCACTAGGCTACCTGCCGATTCAGGTGGTAAAGTTGCTGCTCCTTGAGCTACAACCCACTGCCTCAATACAGAACAGAGGACATGACACCCTGCTGAGAATGTCCTAAAAGCCAGAACAGTCAAAAGCCATTTCATTCAACTGTAAACAAACCTCAAACTGTATCTTCTAAACTTGTGAGCATTTCGTTGCCCTCAGGAAGCACTCAACAAAGCACCAGGGGGATTACCCAGTCAAAACCACTGTACACGTAGAACTGCCTTAATTTTGCTGGACCCCAGGAAGAGTAGCTACTGCCTTGGAGTAGCTAATGGGGATCGATAATAATTACAAATACAAATACCGTGAAGCTGTTTTCACTTTGACTGTTAAAGAAATAGATAAACAGGGATTGCACTATACCATAATCTCCTATTTCAGATCGGAGTTATAGATATGTTCTTAATATCCTTAACATCAAGGATCATGTTCGGAATTGCGTTCACCTGTGAGGTAATCCAAGCTTTCCAGCATTTTCTTTTCCCTTGTGAAGTCCAACGCAAACGTATCAAAGGTGTCATTTAGGTTGATCTCTGGTATCAGGATCTGAGAGGAGGCTGTTGCCATGGACACTCTGAAACCCAAAGATACAGGATTCACGTGACATTTCTCTTATTACAACCTGTGACTCTCAGTCAGTTGGGGTTTGGAACGTTATCACCACAATCGGTTGACTTGATAGCTCACCTTTCACAGATGCTTTTGGCTGTTTGTAGGAAGCGGGCATGGTCTGTCTCCTTGAGGGTGTGATCAGCCTGAGTGATGAGGGACGACGATCTCTCAATGATCTGCTTGCAGCTGGCGATCTGCTGGGCTAGCTTTCGCAGCCGAATAGCCTGAAAAGAAACAATGGATTATTGAATTCACTGGTGCAGAGGCAGGTACAGTAGACCTGCAGTATCAAGTCTACAAACCTACTTCTCAGGCTACTGCGGCTTCAGAAACGGAAGGACTACCAACGCCACAGGTTCAATTGAGTTGACAGTTCCTTCTTTAACGGTCGCAATCAAGAGGTAATTCATTTGTACATAAACATATCACAATTTTCTCAAATTCAAAACATGCTTTTATTTCATCACATCTGCTTAAATCATTATAAGAGACACACTTTGAGGATGGCATGAGGAGAATCTACATCCTCCATAACATCACCAAGGTAACAGAGCCATTACATCCTCCCCTCTGGGAGGATGGCTGCTTGCCCCCTCCGTCCATCGTCAGGGAGCAGAAAGCAGCCTCTGACTCCTGACTGTGACATGAGGCACAGGGCGAGGAAGGAAGCAGTGCTCCTCAGAGGAATCACAGGAAACAGGTGTGATGTGGCTCTGAACATGGCACAGCATGCCAGAGCCATCCCTCCGAGCCCCTCAATCCCTCTCTAATGACACTTATTTAATTTTTTTATCTAACCTTTATTTAACTAGGCAAGTCAGTTAAGAACAAATTCATATTTACAATGACGGCCTACCCCGGCCAATCCCTAACGACGCTGGGCCAATTGGGCCAATTGTGCGCCGCCCTATGGGACTCCCAATCACAGCCGGTTGTGATACAGCCTGGAATCGAACCAGGGTCTGTAGTGAATGCCTCTGGCACTGAGATGCAGTTCCCCCAATATTGGGGGAAAGGGATGGAAACCACTAAAGGAGCAGAGTGGATTTGTTTAAGTTTCCTAAATGCTGTGCCAACAATACTCCCTTACTGTTAGTAAGCATATTGAACCCTTGTTATTTGTACCTTAATCGGCTGTCCTCATAAGACACGTGTCAAACTCATTCCATGGAGGGCCGAGTGTCTGCGGCTTTTCACTCCCACCTTGTACTTGATTGATAAATGACGGTCATTCATTGGTAAGGATCTCCCTCACCTGGTTGTCTAGGTCTTACTTGAAAGGAAAAAAACAAAAACCAACAGACACTAGGCCCTCCATGGAATGAACTTGGCACGACCTGCCATAGGAGAATCATATGAAAAACCCTTTTGGGTTCCAGGTAGAACCCTTTTCACAGAGGGTTTGACCTGGAACCCAAAAGGGTTATCCTATGGGGACAATTGAGGCAGGCGTATGTTGAATGTGTAGTTTTACCCAAACACAGTGGTCTGAATCTCCTGGTTTGCATTTCCAGTATGGTGGCTTGCAAAGTGATATGTAATTTCTATTGGAATCCAGCCAGAGTAAGGATATCCAAAAATGTGAACTTTTAATCATCTGCTACCTGCATTTAGAATGACTGCCAAGGTAGGAAACATTTTATAAATGTTACTACCTAAACTATTCCAACGGGAACAACTCAGTAACCGGTGCAATAAATCAAACTACTAACAGATTGTATTCTTTCGTTATGTATGTTATTTATCTTTGTGTAGCATAAGATCAATCAATCAATTTGCATGCAAAAACACACATATTGAAACAAACAGTTCTAAAAAACAACCTGCAATTAGCATGCTGGGAAATATGATAATGATGGCCGTTGTTTTTGAGATTGTGTGAGAGTGTACATCCTCAGCCTTAACAGAAAGTTCAACCTTGGGGGCACGAGGAGGATGAAGAGCAAGACTGAGCATCTCCCAAGGGATAGGCAGCCTGACCCATTTGCCCTCCTCAGTAACCACCAAAACATACTAACGCCTAAGAAATGACCTTGCCCTCCTTTATCTTGGTGGCTATCATCTGCCTTCTCTGCTGTATGATGTCGATCAGGAGGTCACATTCTTCAAGGAGCTTGTTCTCTTGTCTTGATGCGTTGCACTTGGGAAGAGATTAGAACAGGGATGGTCAAATATATGAATGTGGTAGTTGATGGTTTTTCATTGCGGTGGCTTTGGCCTGATATAGGATAAAATATAGTACAATCAAACATTTACAAATATTCATTGTTAAAATATAATAATGCTCATATACAGTAACAAAGCTCCTCTGGCTCGTATGAGATAACAGTCCACTCGAGGCAGAAGATCTACCTAGGGTTTCCCAGATTAGATCTACACAATACAGTCATCACACACTGGATAGCACAGTGCCGCAGGTGAGAATCAGCGGAGCATAGTCATTGCAGCAGTAGTTCTGTGTTCCTAAATACAGCCAGAGCTGCTACATGGCCCAGTCTCTCTTTCATCTCTCTGTGGGCATGTTGTGTCATCAGTGTCATTTTAGTCCTCAATTGGTTCATGCACAAACGTTTTTGCTGTGTTCTATCATTCTATTCCCCAAATAACCCTTTACCATGCACATACACACAGACATTCACGCCCGCTTGGCAATATTGCAATGTTTATAAGCTACAGTAAGATTAGCCTATATCCTACTTTATACAGTTAGGTTTACTGGCATATCCACTTTATTGTATACCCAGTGAACATATTCATCTCAGTAACTGTGTCCGTCAGATAACATTATATTACACCGAGAGCTTGGGACTATGAGGTTCTATCTGCATTTTTGTCAAACTTGAGTAATTGACATACCTTAGTCTATTCAATGTACTCTACCTATATAGTGCTCTAGATACCCCAATTTAATTTCAAAAGAATACTAGATAAAAAGTGCTGACACCATTTAAACCAGTGAGTGTTCGGAACTTTAGAGCTTTTTGCAGATACAACCTTATAGTCAGTCCCAAGCTCTCGATATGTCACAGTTTTCTAACATGTTCGCCGAATTGCAAAGTTCTGCATTTCACAGAATCTGGTGAGCTTGAATGCTAAACGACAATATTGAGGTTTGAGGCAATTTATTTTCTTAAACCAATCAGAGATATTCCTTTTCCTTTTCTATGCACTTTATATCAGCAACCACTGTATCTATTCTGGCACGTAATGGGTTAAATTTACAATACTCGCAAGGAAGAAATCAACAAATCATATCATCAAATAATCAAACATTAGAAATGACACAGAAACTGGGAGATGTGCCACATAGCCTAATAGGGAAATAGATAAACATCCTTACCTCCACATGTTGGCAAGTCTGAATCAACTTGCCCATCAGAGTTTCCAACTCATTGTTCCTCTTGATTAGATTGCTGAGGTTAGAGTCCAAGGCTTGCTGTGGGGGAAAAAGAATAGAACAAAACTATGAACAACAGAGTATGTAACTGAAAATAATATTCCTCTAGCAAACTGTACACAGTTCACAACATTTAGAAAGAACGGGTGAAGTCATAATCATAACCATGTCTGTCCACTGGTGGAAGATGATACGCTAACAGAGAATCCCTTCATAGGGTCTGGTTGTGTACCATTTGGTGTGTGATCAGTCAGTCAGTAACCTCTGAGCTAGCCCCAATGCCAGAGCTCCCATCTTTCTGCCTGCTCACTAAGCTCCCAAAGTTGAGAGGGACAAGAAGAGCATCTGCCAGAGATTTAGTCAACTAAACCATGCATGCATTAATCACCCACCGATGGCTCAGATCAAACTCTCTCACAGCTTGACGATCTACGGCAGAGCTGTACATCTACAGCTCTGCTCTATGGCTAGGTGAATATTTGGGAAGTTCTCTTTGGTTGTTATGCATCCAGAAGGTTCTTTAAGTTGTATTATTGTCTGGCACAATGATTTAGATTGCAATGTATTACTCTTCTCCATGAAGGATTACAATGTCTTGCCACAGGGTTTATGCAGTGAGGCGTAAGGAGGACACAAGAGCATTGGTTAGATGTCTGAGAGGGGTATTTGTTAACGGTATATAATCCTGGATGAGTTTAATACTGTGATTATGCTCCAGGAGAATTGTTACGTGTGTATGGGTCTATAGACAACATCATGAGCCTACTTCACTGAATAAACACAGTAAGAGAATACAAAAATGGAGTGCTGTACCATTATGTTGCCCTCTAGATAACAGTCAATTGAAATGAAAAACTTGTTGAAATACTATTCTTTTTATCATATTAAGTACAAGCCCAGATGTATGATCTTAATTTGATCAACCTGTTGCAGGAGAACTTTCCTGCAATGCAGGACATTTTTAACTTGTAGTATATTTGAGGTTTGTCATTTCCACTTTGAAATTTCAGATTTGATTTTCCCTTAGGAAATAATGTATCATCTCCTACAAAAATAATTATAATCCACATAATAATTCACATTTCCTGTTGTAGTAAACTGGCTCAAATTAAGATCCTACATCTGTACTGTATGATGCAAAGTTTAAAGAATTGAGTGAACAGAGAGCATAGAACTTTGGAGATCTGAAGGTGTCTGTGAAGTCACTGTTTAGCTAATGGTGGGGAAAGCTCTCTCAGGTCGGCCTTTTCGCATTGCGATTTCATAAGGGTCTGTGCGTCAGCCGTCAGTGTGTACAGAAATAGCATATTCTTTTTTTTTTACTGCTCTCACCAAGATTATTTATTTATATTCAAGCAGAGGTGATGAAACCATTAGAATAGCTCTGTGCTGTTGTGGATGGAAGGTGAAGGGGACCGACCCGGAGAGCCCTGGCTAGATAACAGCTGAGCAAGCTGAAGTAGCCTCACCAGAACAACAACCCACACACTACAACGCAATGAAAAATGCTCCAATGCAGTTTCTAAAGTATGAATGGATGTGTTATAATAATTGAATCAGCCGAAAAAGACAATTATATACAGCAGTGTGTTCATTTGTATGTTTGCCTGTATAGTTGTATAATGCACTTGAAATAATTGCCTTGGTGAAGAAAGTTTACATAATTCGAAAACAAAAGACGTCATAGAGGGTATAGTAATGAATGATATGCCTCTTGATGGGTTAACACTCTGTTGCCAGGCCAAAACAACATTGCTTTATGTAAATAGGGTATTTCCCTCGCTCTCCTGTCTCTCTTCCATAAACGTTTGACAGTTAGGGTGACATGCCAGTTGGCATTTCAACTCCCAACAGGAGATAAAGCATCCACTTCCTCTCAGAGATGATTTATCCTGTGCCATTAATCTGAGAGGATTTGGATCCCTGCAGAAGCTCCCAGAACAACTCTGAGAGGAGAGACAGCAGGCCCATGCTGGAGACTAGATAACCCACTCTGCCAACTCCATCTCTCTCTGTTACTCATTTTAGGTGGACGTGGCCTCCTTTAGCCTTTTGAGGGTTGATGCACAGTTTTTGATCGTGGCCACTGGCAAGTCATCTACATGGTGAATTTCATTGTTTTGCATGTGAACGCACTCTTCCCAAGAAATGCACTATTTTATAATATATTAACAGAGTTTGAAATAATAAACCAGGCTGCTGCCTGCCTTTTTACAATCGACACAATCAAAGCATTCACCGTCCTTAGATCAGGCGGTAAAATTATGGAAAAGTTGGCAGGACAGTTTCCAAAAATCGACAGTATTCTGACCTGTTTGGTTTTTGTCAGAAAGGAAGAGAGACTGAGCAAGCCAAAGAAAGGTGTGGGACCAAAAGCATTCCTCGTCCGGAGGAAGCAGCTATTCTTCTCTCATCACGTCTGAATTACTTTAGGAAAACAGAACTCCATTGCAGGGAACTGTATAAACATGTTCTAAGGTTGAGGAAAAAAGTTGTACAATGAATCATTATAGTAGCGGAAATGAAGTTGAGAATCTTTCAATGAAAATATGAAAAATATGTCAGATGAAAGTGAGGGCAAAATGTAAAACTACTGTAAAATCTACAGTACCATAACCAATAACGATCAGTCTCATTATATAAAAGGGAACATTTATTTTAACCTCCTTACCCTCTCTTCCTCACCTCTCTGTCTGCATTCATCCTAAGGTAACATAAGAGATTTCAGACATGTACAGGTATCTAAATACTACTGCTATGTCTTTGACTCGTGTTTCTCCTACGTTAGTCAGAGAGTGCTACAGTGCATGTGCCCTCTGGGATGTAACCAAATAGGGCAATGATGGGGCTTGGCAGAGGACCATCAGCATACTGTAGTCTAGCTCGTCAAGACTTGTGAAAATAAGAAATAGGGCCTGCTAAGTGTAATTCATTTTGCAACACATGTAGGTTTCTTTTTGCATTGAGGCCTATGGCTGCATCTATCTCCATGTTCAAAAATATCTTATCCTTTTCATAAAAAAACTCTCTGTTTAACATGATTTATTTAGATAGGATTATTTTGTACTTTGGCTGTTGTATATTTTATAGGTTTAACTTCAAAAGGTGAAGCGGGGTGACCACTTTTATGTTAAAGATTAAACTTTTGTCATGTATTGTCATGTTGTGTGTCTCTGTCCTTTCCCTTCACCCTGTCTCCCTCTGCTGGTCGTTGTTAGGTTACCTTTTCTCCCCCGCTTTCCCCCAGCTGTTCCTTGTCTCCTCTGACTACCCATTCACCCCGTTTCCCACCTGTTCCCTTTTTCCCTCTGATTAGGTCCCTATATCTCTCTCTGTTTCTGTTCCTGTCCTTGTCGGATTCTTGTTTGTTGTGTTTCATGCCTGAACCAGACTGTCGTCATGTTTGCTGTAACCTTGTCTTGTCCTGTCGGAATCTGCCGGTCCGTCTGAGCCTACCTATGTTTGGTAATTAAAGAAGCTCTGTTTAAGTTAATTCGCTTTTGGGTCCTCATTCACGCACCGTAACAGAAGAATCCGACCAAGAATGGACCCAGCGACTTCGGATCCTCTCCACTCAGCCGTCGGGATCCAGGGAGCGATGCTAGGCAGACACGAGCAGGAAGTGTCTGCTGCTCGACATGCCGTTGAGACCCTGGCCACCCAAGTCTCCAACCTCACAGAACAGGTTCACCATCTCCGCCTCGATCCACCGGCCACTTCCAGGGCTTTCGAATCTCCGGAGCCCAGAATCAATAACCCGCCGTGTTACTCTGGGGAGCCCACTGAATGCCGCTCGTTCCTCACCCAGTGTGATATTGTGTTTTCTCTCCAGCCCAACACTTACTCCAGGAGCACTGCTCGTGTCGCCTACGTCATATCTCTCCTTATTGGACGGGCTCGTGAGTGGGGCACGGCAATCTGGGAGGCAAGGGCTGAGTGTACTAACCAGTATCAGGACTTTAAGGAGGAGATGATACGGGTTTTTGATCGATCTGTTTTTGGGGAGGAGGCTTCCAGGGTCCTGTCTTCCCTATGTCAAGGCAATCGATCCATAACAGACTACTCTATTGAGTTTCGCACTCTTGCTGTCTCCAGTGGCTGGAACGAGCCGGCCTTGCTCGCTCGTCTTCTGGAGGGTCTCCGCGCAGAGGTAAAGGATGAGATTCTCTCCCGGGAGGTTCCTTCCAGCGTGGATTCCTTGATTGAACTCGCTATTCGCATTGAGCGACGGGTTGATCTTCGTCACCGAGCTCGTGGAAAGGAGCTCGCGCTCTCCGTCGCCCCCCTCTCCGCGTCACTACCATCTTCCTCTGCCGGCTCGGGTGCTGAGCCCATGCAGCTGGGAGGTATCCGCATCTCGACTAAGGAGAGGGAACGGAGAATCACCAACCGCCTCTGTCTCTATTGCGGTTCCGCTGGTCATTTTGTCACTTCATGTCCAGTAAAAGGCCAGAGCTCGTCAGTAAGCGGAGGGCTACTGGTGAGCGCTACTACTCCTGTCTCTCCTTCAAGATCCTGCACTACCTTGTCGGTCCATCTACGCTGGACCGGTTCGTCAGCTTCCTGCAGTGCCTTAATAGACTCTGGGGCGGAGGGCTGTTTTATGGACGAGACCTGGGCTCGGGAACATGACATTCCTCTCAGACAGTTAAAGGAGCCCACGGCCTTGTTCGCCCTGGATGGTAGTCCTCTCCCCAGGATTCAGCGTGAGACGCTACCTTTAACCCTCACTGTTTCTGGTAATCATAGTGAAACCATTTCTTTTTTAATTTTTCGTTCACCTTTTACACCTGTTGTTTTGGGCCATCCCTGGCTAGTTTGTCATAATCCTTCCATTAATTGGTCTAGTAATTCTATCCTCTCCTGGAACGTCTCTTGTCATGTGAAATGTTTAATGTCTGCTATCCCTCCTGTTTCCTCTGTCTCTTCTTCACAGGAGGAGCCTGGTGATTTGACAGGGGTGCCGGAGGAATATCACGATCTGCGCACGGTGTTCAGTCGGTCCAGGGCCACCTCTCTTCCTCCACACCGGTCGTATGATTGTAGTATTGATCTCCTTCCGGGAACCACCCCCCCCCGGGGTAGACTATACTCTCTGTCGGCTCCCGAACGTAAGGCTCTCGAAGATTATTTGTCTGTAGCTCTTGACGCCGGTACCATAGTCCCCTCCTCCTCTCCCGCCGGAGCGGGGTTTTTTTTTGTCAAGAAGAAGGACGGGTCTCTGCGCCCCTGCATAGATTATCGAGGGCTGAATGACATAACAGTGAAGAATCGTTATCCGCTTCCTCTTATGTCTTCAGCCTTCGAGATCCTGCAGGGAGCCAGGTTTTTCACTAAGTTGGACCTTCGTAACGCTTACCATCTCGTGCGCATCAGGGAGGGGGACGAGTGGAAGACGGCGTTTAACACTCCGTTAGGGCACTTTGAATACCGGGTTCTTCCTTTCGGCCTCGCTAACGCTCCAGCTGTCTTTCAGGCATTAGTCAATGATGTCCTGAGAGACATGCTGAACATCTTTGTTTTCGTTTACCTTGACGATATCCTGATTTTTTCACCGTCACTCCAGATTCATGTTCAGCACGTTCGACGTGTCCTCCAGCGCCTTTTAGAGAATTGTCTTTTTGTGAAGGCTGAGAAGTGCACTTTTCATGCCTCCTCCGTCACATTTCTCGGTTCTGTTATTTCCGCTGAAGGCATTAAGATGGATCCCGCTAAGGTCCAAGCTGTCATTGATTGGCCCGTCCCTAAGTCACGCGTCGAGCTGCAGCGCTTTCTCGGCTTCGCGAACTTCTATCGTCGTTTCATCCGTAATTTCGGTCAGGTGGCAGCTCCTCTCACAGCCCTTACTTCTGTCAAGACGTGCTTTAAGTGGTCCGTTTCCGCCCAGGGAGCTTTTGATCTCCTCAAGAATCGTTTTACATCCGCTCCTATCCTTGTTACACCTGACGTCTCTAGACAGTTCGTTGTCGAGGTTGACGCGTCAGAGGTGGGCGTGGGAGCCATTCTTTCTCAGCGCTCCCTCTCTGACGACAAGGTCCACCCATGCGCGTATTTTTCTCATCGCCTGTCGCCGTCGGAACGTAACTATGATGTGGGTAACCGCGAACTGCTCGCCATCCGGTTAGCCCTAGGCGAATGGCGACAGTGGTTGGAGGGGGCGACCGTTCCTTTTGTCGTTTGGACTGACCATAGGAACCTTGAGTACATCCGTTCTGCCAAACGACTTAATGCGCGTCAGGCGCGTTGGGCGCTGTTTTTCGCTCGTTTCGAGTTCGTGATTTCTTATCGTCCGGGCTCTAAGAACACCAAGCCTGATGCTTTGTCTCGTCTCTTCAGTTCTTCAGTAGCCTCCACTGACCCCGAGGGGATTCTCCCTGAGGGGCGTGTTGTCGGGTTGACTGTCTGGGGAATTGAGAGGCAGGTAAAACAAGCGCTCACTCACACTCCGTCGCCGCGCGCTTGTCCTAGGAACCTTCTTTTCGTTCCCGTTCCTACTCGTCTGGCCGTTCTTCAGTGGGCTCACTCTGCCAAGTTAGCCGGCCACCCTGGCGTTCGGGGTACGCTTGCTTCCATTCGCCAGCGTTTTTGGTGGCCCACCCGGGAGCATGACACGCGTCGTTTCGTGGCTGCTTGTTCGGTCTGCGCGCAGACTAAGTCCGGTAACTCTCCTCCTGCCGGCCGTCTCAGGCCGCTTCCTATTCCCTCTCGACCGTGGTCTCACATCGCCTTAGATTTTGTCACCGGACTGCCTTCGTCAGCGGGGAAGACTGTTATTCTTACGGTTGTCGATAGGTTCTCTAAGGCGGCTCATTTCATTCCCCTTGCTAAGCTTCCTTCTGCTAAAGAGACGGCACAAATCATCATCGAGAATGTTTTCAGAATTCATGGCCTTCCGTCAGACGTCGTTTCGGACAGAGGTCCGCAATTCACGTCTCAATTTTGGAGGGAGTTTTGCCGTTTGATTGGGGCTTCCGTCAGTCTCTCTTCCGGCTTTCACCCCCAGTCTAACGGTCAAGCAGAACGGGCCAATCAGACTATTGGTCGCATCTTACGCAGTCTTTCTTTTCGCAACCCTGCGTCTTGGTCAGAACAGCTTCCCTGGGCAGAATACGCCCACAACTCGCTTCCTTCGTCTGCGACCGGGCTATCTCCTTTTCAGAGTAGCCTCGGGTACCAGCCTCCGCTGTTCTCATCTCAGTTCGCCGAGTCCAGCGTCCCCTCCGCTCAGGCTTTTGTCCAACGTTGCGAGCGCACCTGGAAGAGGGTCAGGTCTGCACTTTGCCGTTATAGGACGCAGACTGTGAGGGCTGCTAATAAGCGTAGAACTAAGAGTCCTAGATATTGTCGCGGTCAGAGAGTTTGGCTCTCCACTCAGAACCTTCCCCTTAAGACGGCTTCTCGCAAGTTGACCCCGCGGTTCATTGGTCCGTTCCGTATTTCTCGGGTCATTAATCCTGTCGCAGTTCGACTTCTTCTTCCGCGATACCTTCGTCGCGTCCACCCGGTCTTCCATGTCTCCTGCATCAAGCCCGTCCTTCGCGCCCCCGCTCGTCTTCCCCCCCCCCCCCCCCCATCCTTGTCGAGGGCGCACCCATCTACAGGGTCCGTAGAATTTTGGACATGCGTCCTCGGGGCCGTGGTCACCAGTACCTCGTAGATTGGGAGGGGTACGGTCCTGAGGAGAGGAGTTGGGTTCCCTCTCGGGACGTGCTGGACCGTGCGCTGATCGAGGATTTCCTCCGTTGCCGCCAGGTTTCCTCCTCGAGTGCGCCAGGAGGCGCTCGGTGAGTGGGGGGGTACTGTCATGTATTGTCATGTTGTGTGTCTCTGTCCTTTCCCTTCACCCTGTCTCCCTCTGCTGGTCGTTGTTAGGTTACCTTTTCTCCCCCGCTTTCCCCCAGCTGTTCCTTGTCTCCTCTGACTACCCATTCACCCCGTTTCCCACCTGTTCCCTTTTTCCCTCTGATTAGGTCCCTATATCTCTCTCTGTTTCTGTTCCTGTCCTTGTCGGATTCTTGTTTGTTGTGTTTCATGCCTGAACCAGACTGTCGTCATGTTTGCTGTAACCTTGTCTTGTCCTGTCGGAATCTGCCGGTCCGTCTGAGCCTACCTATGTTTGGTAATTAAAGAAGCTCTGTTTAAGTTAATTCGCTTTTGGGTCCTCATTCACGCACCGTAACAACTTTTCAAAATCAAGACAATAGCCCCATGTGACAGACACGGAGCACATAGGACAGTGCTGCAACATCAAATGAAGCCAAGACCAGGTCATCCTATCCCCACTGTGTACACTGACATGGGGAGATAGTATGACAATACCTTGGTACTAAGGTCAGGGGGAATAGAAACAGACAAAAAGTAATCATGCACAAGGGTATTAAGGTCTATGACGATAAGTAAGGACCAGTGTGGTTGTGACATTACAATTGCCATGCTCAGAATAACTTGTTTCTGCCTCAGACATTCTAATCAGATATATTGTAGGATTTGTGGTGAAAAATGTGACCACGCACACTGCTAGCCGTTTTTGTAATTTGATCAGCAACTTACTGTATTAATCAACAGTATAATACTGTATAAACTAAACAAAGTAGATTGCCGTAGAATGCACAGTAAATTCAACAGTAAAACACTGTAGAACGCACAGTAAAATACCTTATTTTAAAAAAAGTATTAATTATGTTGCATTGTGGGAAAATGTGGGCGGGGAAAGAGTCTCTGGCTCATTAACATATTTTAAAGCATGCCTTGTAAGAGGCTATATTAGTTGGACCTGTGAGTGAGAATGCTGTACCCCCACAGAATACAGTAATATACTGCATTTTTGGATTTCTACAAATATTGTCCTGAAACTCTACAGTAGCTTACTGAACAATTGCTGCCAGTAATTTACTGTAATTCAGAATATAGTACCATATTGCATTTTTGGAGCACCAAAAGCCTTTTAAACATTAGTGGATGCATGGTATTGTTGTTTCTCACTCATTAACATATTTTGAGGCATGTCTTGTAAGAGGCTATGTTTGTTGCACCCACTAGTAAAAGTGCTGTACCAATTTATTTGATATGTGGTAGTAGTTACCTAATACTTAATCTGATATAGGAGACAGATCAGAGTGGCAGAAAGTCTAAAATTGTTAAAGGTTGAGTGCAGGGCAAAACAGATCAAAAGGACATGAAACACCTAGTATATTCATTAATATGCTTTAATATGCAAATACATACCGCCAACTGCTTGCGCTAATTCCTTGTAATTACAGTAAAATACTGTAGAAATAATTGTCTTAGTTTATAGTCACTTTTACTTTATTGTACTGTGTTTCATTGCTCTGGCATGAATTTACTGTGAATATTTCAGTATTGTATTGGCACTATTCAGAGATGACCTAGATAATAAGATGTCTTGTTGTAATTACAATTATTCTGAAGACCAATGTATCCTTAACTACAACATTTTTAGTAACAGTTAGATACACATTTACTTGCTATGACTGTGACGTGTGTTTTTTTTTTTTTATCAACCTTGGTTTAATGCCCTAGATGTAAGTTGCTATGGACAAGAGCACCCACTAAATGACCAAAATATAAATGTTAAAAATTCAAACATGGGCAATTTCAGCAATGTACTGTAAATTAGATTACAGTAACTTTTTTGCGAACATGTTTGGATTACCGTAAAATGGATTACAGTAGCGTACTGTAAAATTAATTACAGTAACTTACTGGCAAGTTGCGGCCAGTAAGTAAATGTACATTTTACCGTTTTACAGTGAGGTAGATAGAGCATCTTACATCTGGCAAGTAATATTGGACATACATGGGTTATAGTTGATCACAAGTCTGCCACGGCCCACTCTTAGTAATACCAGTAAAATATATATTATAGTGTTCTCTCTTGTGTTTATGTAACAGTATGATGGCACACAAAGTGAAACTATGTTCCATAGTGCATATCTATATACTGTATGCATAGATATGTCACTACTCATTACATAAACTATGCAGATCTTGCATAGAGGCCATGAAGCCATCGACAATCAAATGTGGACTATATTCTAAAGGTCAGGTTTACCGAGCATTTGCACATGTGCAAAATATGCTCCTGATATTTTCAGAGGGGAATAAGAGAGCCCCGGAAATGATCTAGATTTGACCTTAATATAATTTATACTGTATATTGCATCATATTTGATACTCTAGTCTGTAGGTTTTATTCCCCATTGAAAATAGCAGCTATAAAGTCTTAGTAGACCTGTCCCTGAATGTAGAGTCGAAGTAATACTTTAGATACCGTATATATCACCTGGTCTGTTTCCTCCTGTTCGCTCCTCTCACTGAGATAGCAGTCTGGAGTTCTCTGCACAATGACAGCATGATCAAACAAAGGAGAAACTGGTTAAGGCTGATGCTCTGACCTCAATCGCTATACTGCAATCTAAGATTACCGCATCTCAGTTTCACTGGGAGTCTGGGACCAAGCTTGACATTCGCCATTGGCATTCTCTTTGTTGTTGATGAAAGGACAAGCAAAAATAGTTTGTGTGTATCATGTCATGCCAAACCCCATTTTTATGATTCATGCTCAAGTAGTGTTATATATTTATATATGTGTGAAAAGCCCTGCCTTTCAGAGCCGTGCAGTGGAAGCCATGTGATCCCTAGAAACCTTTTCGCTAGACTTGACACCTCAGTTGCTACACTGTTATACTGACTTCTTATTTACTAAAGGCATTAACTAAACACTGCCTTATGCAAATATATATGTATACGCCATCAATAGCCTGTGATAAAATGACAATAGATAGGCTATGTCTACTGTACTGTACAGACAAAAGACGGTAAAAAATGTTAACTACAAAAAAAGGAGTTTTAGCGTCCACTTGATGAATTGCAAATACTAAAATAACAACTTTACTGAGAAGACATTTCAACAGTTTACATGTTGATCAATATGGAATGCAAAAGGTGGAGGTCTGATAACATCACAGCCCTGCTTGCTGCATCTCTTGACAGAACTTGTCAAATGTGAGGGTCAATTTACATGTGAAAGGCTAACTATAACACACAGCTGCATGGTTCTGCCTGGTAATAAAGCATTCATTGCTCCCATGAGGTTTCTGGAGCCATGATCGTGTCCCACGGCGTGTGTTGGCAAAATACTAACCCACAAAGCCCAAATCTCAGTGCTTTGACGGGGGCTCATTCAAGTCTAAAGTGGAAGGAATGCGTGGCCACCTTTTTTCGTGTGTTCCAGCTAACAAAGTCTCTCTCATGACGCCTTATTAATATGGCACCATGGAGGGAAAGTGGTTAGCTCCACTTAACCTGAAACCCTGGAAGCAATATTTTTTTATTGGTTGGAATTACGTGGCAAATGTTACATTTAAGCCCGTCGAAGAAAGCGTGTGTGATCCCTCCTTGTTCCCAAAGCTCTTTGAAATATGAACAGAAATCACATTAGTTGAATGCTGTTGTACTATTGGGGAATCTGACTGAATGGGGATTTCCATTAGCCATTCCTGTAATACTTTCTTTTAAGGTTTCGTACATCAAGAGCCCAGACATCTGTAGATATATAATACATATCATATAATAGCGAGGTTGCCTGATTGTATATTGTGCTCTTGTACTGCACTGTTACCACCAGCAATGACTCCTTATTCACCCATTAGACTTAGTCTGGGGAAACATATCTAGTATGATAAAAAAAAAGAGAGGATATCATTGGGGGAACGACTATTTATTGAAATATTGGATAATATGTATAATGTTAATGACTCAAGTTTAATGTGAATCTCCAATATAATTTTACAATTCCATCATCACGATGTCTCTATGACATGTTGAACAATGTGGTTTTTTTCTCAAACTGCAGTAGGTCACAGATTTTTATGATACGGCCACAAATAAAATATTACATTCTGGAAACAACACACTGCATAACAATCACATCGTTTTAGTGTTTTTGAAAAGCTGCTGATAGTAAGATAGTAAGTCATGAAAAAATGAACTGATCTCTGAAAAATGTGTGGTGAATCTCCACAAAACAAAAAGTGAATGGTCAAATATTGAATTGAGGCACAATCTTGTTGATCTAGTATACTTACAAATTCAAACTTGATTTTCATCAAATATGATTTTAAATCTCACCAGGTGTACACAAGGAGCTCTTCACAGTCAGTCATTAACTCCCCAGATGCTCCCCAGACATTCCTGAAGCTGTGCACAGTGTTGTACAGTAGCATCTCTTACCTTCAGTTTCTCGTAGCGGTCGCTGAGTGCTGCTACTTGGTGGTCCCGATGCCGACCGACCAGTTTGCACAAGGCACAGATCAACTGTTCATCTGTGACACAGTACATGTTCACCTTCTCGTCCTCGTGCTCCAGACACATGAGTCCCCTGAGGTGGCAGTCCGGCATGGGCTCGATCAGACGGTGGCCAGTGAAGGGCTTCTTATTGGGGTGGGTGGCCTTCAGGCATTCGTCGCAGTAGGACACCTCACAGGTGACACAGGTCTTGACGGCGTCTTGGGGAGGGTCCTGCTCACAGAACTGACACTGCACCCTCTCGCTGGGGGAGGTCATGGCCGTGCTGTCTAGGGCGGCCCGCTCGCGGCGAGTCTCACTGGGGGAGTTGGGCCCGCTCACGGAAGCCTTCTGAAAGCGGTCAATGATGTTTTGCAGAGTGACGTTACGCTTCAGTCCTTCTAGGCCCCTCTGGCTGAGGGTGATGACATAGCGACAGGTTGGGCACTGGAAGGCGCTGATGGACTGCACAGGCTCGTTGGGGGTGCAGTGGGAGACTAGGATGCGGTGGGCACAGTTGAAACACAGGCTGTGAGCGCAGGGCAAGAGCAGTGGGTCCTCGAAGAGCTCCAGACAGATTGGGCAGGTCAGCTCCGACTCTAGTGTTTCCATCTTCACGCACAACAAAGCGGTGTCGTCAGCAAAATCCAAGGAAGCTGATCAGCTATCTGTAGGGATGACATGTAGTACATAATTAGGGAATGGGAGAGAGAGAGAGAGAGAGAGAGAGAGAGAGAGAGAGAGAGAGAGAGAGAGAGAAGTGAAGGGTTCGAAAAGGGTTGAGCTATAGGGGGTTGTCAACCTTCCCAGAATATAAATTAATGAGTGGTCTTTCCACATTCCTAATTTAAGAAAACTGGAGATTACTTGATGTACTAGAGGAATAAATAGCAGGTACTAGATAACGCATCTGTGGTATCTTTATGAGGGGTATTGAATGAAATGAGGAAATGAGAAATGAAGACTCTTCTAACTGAGTTTTGGCGTGTTGTAAACCCTTCAGACAAATATAAATGATTAAAGCGCCATAGAAATGAAAGTGATGTTCGTAAAAAAGTTAAGCAATCCATGTTGATCTTAATTTCCCCTGAACTAATCCATACATATTTTATAGGGAGGCACATCTGTCCTTATTCCCTGTGATGCAACAACCAAACAACTGAAGACTGGAGTTGGGAAAAACAACCAAACAACTGAAGACTGGAGTTGGGAAAAACAACCAAACAACTGAAGACTGGAGTTGGGAAAAACAACCAAACAACTGAAGACTGGAGTTGGGAAAAACAACCAAACAACTGAAGACTGGAGTTGGGAAAAACAACCAAACAACTGAAGACTGGAGTTGGGAAAAACAACCAAACAACTGAAGACTGGAGTTGGGAAAAACAACCAAACAACTGAAGACTGGAGTTGGGAAAAACAACCAAACAACTGAAGACTGGAGTTGGGAAAAACAACCAAACAACTGAAGACTGGAGTTGGGAAAAACAACCAAACAACTGAAGACTGGAGTTGGGAAAAACAAACAAACAACTGAAGACTGGAGTTGGGAAAAACAAACAAACAACTGAAGACTGGAGTTGGGAAAAACAACCAAACAACTGAAGACTGGAGTTGGGAAAAACAACCAAACAACTGAAGACTGGAGTTGGGAAAAACAAACAAACAACTGAAGACTGGAGTTGGGAAAAACAAACAAACAACTGAAGACTGGAGTTGGGAAAAACAAACAAACAACTGAAGACTGGAGTTGGGAAAAACAACCAAACAACTGAAGACTGGAGTTGGGAAAAACAAACAAACAACTGAAGACTGGAGTTGGGAAAAACAAACCAACAAACAGTGAATATTTTATGTAAGCTTTTGAGCTGTTTTGATGATATAACTCCAGAAACATGAAAATGACTCAAGTAGACATATTATTATACAAGAATAGCCATGTATACTGAAAGGCTTGGTCTGGCTAGCTAGCCCAGGGCAGTGCAGGACAGTGAGGCCAGACAGCTCAGTGAAGCAGAAGTCCCTGGCCCTGCCTGTTCACAGCTGGAGCTCCACACTGTGGCTGGACTGATGGACACAGAGCCTTTGTTACAGGCCAGTCAGACACCCCAGCTGCGAGTAGACACTCTGACCACCACGTCTCCCTGTGTAAACTCTCTACCTCCACTAATTACGTGTGAAAGAAGGCAAAAGCTCATTATCAGGCCAGCCGGGCACAAGTTGTCTTTGAAGCTGTGAGGATGCAGCAATTACCCCAGGCCCCAGAGCTACAGGCCCGGGTTCGTTCCCCCTCCTATTCTAGTCAAATCCGCAAAGGCACTCAGCTAAGCTACTGTATGAGACAAGAGACAATTGTCTGTTGGACTTGTCTCCCATGTCTGTGATGCAGACAATATGAATGCATCTGTGGGGCTTTGTTGTGCTACTATTGTTGGTTTGCGCAGACATGGAGTTTAATGCAGATGTCTGAATGTGATTTCTTTGGAGTAACAAAGTTCTCTCTGTTATCCAAATTGACGAGACAAGCTTGCTGGCTAAATGAGTAGGGGGGGGGGGGGGGGGGGGGTGTTGGAGTTTGTGTATCCAATGTTCAAAAGTGATGCTCAGAGAGTAGAAATATAACAATAGTTTGTTAGCGGTAAGGAAACATACAGTATAGGCTACTGAACTGCATTCTTCAGAAACATTTAGAAATATTAGGGCAGTTTATGGTTTCCTCCATTAAAAATGTAGTATAATCTTAGCATCTTGACCTTGAACACCCAAGACACTTCAAATCATCTATTTTAAATAATCTATTTTTCATGCATAGTGCACATGGCGCCAAGTTTAGATATTTTGCACACTGAAGTAAATTCATCTGGTGAAAAGTGAATGACAAAATCTCAACAATACTTGCTGATACAAAGTATATTGGTGCTCATGTCTACTGTAGTGTAAGAATAGTTGTTGTTGAAGTAGAGTGGCTACTAAATCCACAGATGATCACCGTCTTGACATGTTTGTCTCTTGTAATATGTTTGACAAGTATTCCACAAGTGAAACACAACTCATATGACACATCGGTCAGAATATATCTTTTTTTTGTACAGTAACAGTACAAAAAAATCCTGAAATGTGTGACCGAACATGCCCTGTAAATGATTTAGTCTCCATTCAATGGAGCCAAACGTCTCAGCCTTGATGTCATCATACAAACAGCCACTAAAAGCCCTAGAGTTACACAAAAACCCTGTAAAAGTATACTGTGGCAGAGAGCCAGAACAAAGTGCTTCACAGCAACTGCACCTTACGCACTCCCCTGAAAGCTTTCCCATTCATAAGCAGTTTACTTTACCCACCGATGGATTTTGCCCCGCTTTGCACTGCAGAGACATTTCAGTTGAGGGGGAACTTCTGACCCAAATCATGAAAGTATATTAAACAACAACAAAAGAACCCCCCCCCGAAACGAGGCGGTGGCAGTGTGCAGTAACAGAAGAGAGGCCAGCATCCAGATGGAACAAGTCTTCATAAGGCAGTAATCCTGCGGTAGCGGAGCAGAGCTGTCATTAACCAGGAACCAGGAGACGGAGAGCAAGAGGTAGCAAGTAGCAAGCACAACAGGAAGAGCTGCCCCACAATTCCAGGAAGGCCAGCTCCACCTACAGTAGGAAAGCCGGCCAGCACTCAATTACTCACTGGAAGTATTGGCAGAGAGAGAACAAGAGAGAGAGAGAGAGAGAGAGAGAGAGAGAGAGAGAGAGAGAGAGAGAGAGAGAGAGAGAAAAAAAGGAGAAAGAGCGAGAGGCTGGATATAAGCAGGGACAGAATTCCATAGGACCCTGGTTGGTCTAGTCAGTATAGCTTTGGTCCTCACACAGGACAGACAGGTCAGTGTCCTCTGTGCTCTGAGCCCTGCCCACTGAGCTCTGATCCAGAGAGGAGAGAGAGGACAGCGTCAGGATCCGTTTTCCTCCGTGACCGTCACCTCTGCCTCTCCAGCGGCACAATGCTGCCCTGTGTGGCGGAACTTTTCTTGGCTCTGTCACCAGGGATTAAAAAAGAGAAAGCCTGACAAAACACAAGCACACATATACAGATGTAGGATTTTAATATGAGCCAGTTTGCTACAGCAGAAAAACATTTCTGCAGCAACAGGAAATGTGAATTATTATGTGAATTATAATGAATCGACATTTTTGTAGGCGTTGATATACTTTCGTTTGGGCAAATCAAGTCTAAGTGGAAATGACAAACTTTAGAAGCCATTTTAAAACTCAAAATACATTACAAGTTAGCATTTCCTGCTGAGCAGGAACATTTTCAGCAATGAAAGACTGGTCAAATGAAGATCCTACATCTGTACACAGGCACGCAGGAATGTGCACACACACAGGGGATGGGTTGGGATGGGAGCCTTGCTGGCAGCAGGATTCATCTGAAACACAGGGAGGGCAGGCAGGGATCTCTGATTCCCTGTGCTCCCAAACAACAAGTTGACCTAGACGGCACAGATTACATCTGTCTGTCTCTATACAGACCATCAGTGTCTCTCACTGAGTTGAGGCAGTAAGCCTACAAAGCTTCACAAAATCATTATTAGACCACAAAAGCTCCACATTCTGTTTTAAAATTAAAGCCCTCTCCCTCTCCTCAAGAGCAGTGCAATCTGTAGACATGTGTCTCTTCATGATAAGGCCTGTGTTCATTTGTTCCAGTGTCTTCTAAAGCGGGATGAATCACTTGTAGGTAAGGGTTTGTGTCTACCATCTACTATTTGCTCTTCATGTCCCTCCCTCCCTCCAGGCCATTTGAATTCTCCTATCATTCAAAATGACATTGAGATAGAATCCCTTCTCTGACAGACAGATCCATACTGTAGACATCATAGACATGCCTTGGTGAACACAAAGGTGTGAGTATGAAAGTGAGAGACACATGGTGTTGGAGATGGCATGGGAATGTGAATGGCATTCCCCTGACTGACTTCATGTGAAGCCTCCAGCTGGGCAGGAATGCCTGCTGTACTGCTGCAGTCTTCTGTACTGTAATGTCAGTGACTCAGTGTCAGTGATTCTCAGTGGGGGAGAGTGGGGTTCATCAAAACACACTCAGGACCCAGAGGTTCCGAATGAAAAACCCATGCCCACAGTTCATTTCCACACCCATAGTAGCCTTACACAAGCCTGCTATTTTTATTTAAAACAATTCTACACAAAGTACTCAAAGAACATTGCCACACATATGCAACACATTCATGCAGAATACAAGATTAATTAATGGCATTGTTAAAACACTGTCTATAGGAAATAAAACTTTACTATGCGTCAGTATTCTAGTCATACACAAAGATCATGTTGCATTAACCTTTTTCCCATTGACAAAACATTGATTGATAATGCGTGGGTGGAGATGAATGATCAATTGCCTTGAAGCCAGTCGCCTGTCTGTCCACTGCCAGCTTTGGAAAAAGGCCCATATGAAATGTGACCTTTACGATGGGGCTGGGACGGTCTCTACAGCCATCCGGGGTTGGCACCTACAGTCATTGGTTGGCACTGAACCCACCATCGATAGCCAGTAGGACTGTGCATCAGCGTGGCCTGAGAGAGGGAGAAACACCACACAAAAAGCCAACTAACACCGCCTAATGTGTAGCCACATCTAGACACCATCAGCCTAAAGAGCCCCACAAAGCTCTCGTCATAAAGGTTGTAAATCCCCAACATGTACAGCCAGCAGGGTCAGATTAAGTGCAGGAAAACTGATACATCGCTTACTCACAGAGTTAACTGTAAATTGTTTATTCCCAGGGCCCAGACATGCAGGGTGGTATCTCTGCAGAACTGAAAAAGCAGTGGAAGAATAAACAGGGATAGGCATCACTGCACGTGGTCACTGACAGTTTTCCAGTGTGGGATAGGTGCTTGCATCTTGTATCAAGCATTAGTACTAAGCAATATGGCACTTCAGGGAAACTCTGAATTTGGATATTAGGCCTAATAACTAAATTGAAATGTTATTTAAACTAGAGTCATCCTTGGACAAATATTACCTTTTGGGCTCCCGTGTAGCGCAGCTGTCTAAGGCATTGCATCTCAGTGCTTGAGGCATCAATACAGACACCCTGGTTCGATTCCAGGCTGTATCACATCCGGCTGTGATTGGGAGTCCCATAGGCCGGCGCACAATTGTCCCAGCTTCGTCCGGGTTTGGCCGGGGTAGGCCGTCATTGTAAATAAGAATTTGTTCTTAACTGACTTGCCTAGTTAAATAAAGGTTACATTTAAAAAGAAACATTTTTGTGCCGATTTTTTTCTCTCCAATTCAAGCACATTTTTAATTGGCTATGCCAGACTCTTTTATCATCTCTAATGATGGCCGCAATCCATATATTTATTATTAGAGAGAGAGAGAGAGAGAGAGAGAGAGAACTTGCTCTTTTCCCTTTTTTTCCTGGGGCAGATACCTAACATCATTATCTGTAATCCTGTCTTCACAGCGTATCTGTGACCAATGTGTGGCCTGGTGCTGCACCCAAAAGCAGCCGGCTCAATGGAGCGGCCCAACGGTCCACTCTGTCTGCCTAAAGTGATTTACAGCTGTGGCGAGAGGCAGATGATTAGACAAAACCTCTAATCTCCCAAATCTGCACCCGTACACATCACTGTGATTATCAGCAAGGGCCTCATCCTGACCCACATTCACCAAAAACATGGGAATTTACTGCTTTCATATATTAGAAAACAAACCAGGAAGCACAGTGGTGTGCTGTGTTATCTAAGTGGACGATAGAAATCAACATTTGTTTTACTTCAAGGGCCCCTCCACCTGTCAAATATGATTATGTTGAAAAGGCAAACCAGCTTTATTCAGGGGTTTGCATTATACTGCGTTTCTACTATTGATGCGAAGCTAATGCACAACCAATTGACTATGGATTTGTACTACTGAATTATAATGAGAGCATGTGACCTGTTGTACACTTCAACAATCATTTCAGTATATTTAATATTTTGATTTATTAGGATTCCCATTAGCCGACGTCAATGGCGACAGCTAGTCTTACTGGGATCCGACACATAACGGAAAATACATTATAGACAAAAGACTCCAATTGACATACATTTAAAAACATTAACATGTAGTGTGTGTGCATCTATCAGTTACATATACAGTACATGTCATGACATACACACAACAAGTAGGTCACATGGGGGAGAGGTGTTGTGTCGTGAGGTGTTGCTTTATTTGTTTTTTTAAACCAGGTTTGCTGTTTATTTGCACTGTATAAGATGGGAGTTACATGCATAATATTATCCCTTTGATTATAATAAAGTGCAGGACGTGCCGCTCTGTTCTGGGTCAGCTGCAGCTTAACTAGGTCTTTCTTTGCAGCACTTGACCATATGACTGGACAGTAATCAAGATAAGATACAACTAGAGCATACAGGACTTGCTATATTGATTTGGACAGTACAGTAGGTGTTTCATTTGTTAAGTTGATGTCCTGTTGAGGGATATTGATCACAAATGTGTGCCAATAAACAATGGCCTAGAGTAAGGGGTGTACATGTGAACAGACAATAATACAGTCATGAAATGCTACCATCTAAAAAAAAATACACTGCAAAGTAGTTTTTTTTTGCAGCTGAGAGTCCAATGCTGATTTGATCAAAGATAAGAAACTGGAAACGGAGGCCACTAGTTGGATTGATACATTGCCAGTTAGCCGTTAGCCAGCAAAGCAGTCAAAGAGCTTTAGAACAGAGGGTCTGTTAACTAGGCCAGCTGTTGGCAGGGCCAGTCTTTCTGTAGGTCATCCTGGTCAGTAATCAGAACAGCCAAACTCTCCCATTTCCTCCCTGCTGCTTGGCAGGTGGCATCAGCAGGAAAATGTTGTTTTCTTTCCATAACCACATGAACTTTCATTGAATCCCCCTAAGACTGTTGCTTTCCCAGCAAAGCCCTAGACCAGCATAGATGTCATGATAACAGAATTGGTCGCAGTTGGATTACACTAATCTCAAATTCCAGTCGTTTTAATTAAAACATGATCAATCAAAACATCTTTCGTCCCTTGGTCCCCAAATACTGTACAAATAACTCAGTGGATTAAATTGAGGGTTTATGAATATCTCAAGAAGATTATGAGTCGTTGAAATTACTCGAAAATGTATGGGTTAACTTCAAGAGATATATTTTCATTCTTATGAAATATACTGTTTTACATTGCTGCATTGAGATTTCAGATCACCACATGGAAATTGATGGACAACCCACTGAAAAACAGGTTAAAGGGGGACATCTTGTGGCTGACATAAAAACTGACGATCCCTGACATAATTGAATATTTGTTCATGCTGATGATAGGTTACGAACTATGCATACACAGACTTCTGAAATACTTTCTGTAGTAGCGTCAAACAAAAAGTTACTGTTGTAGACTCCCAAACAAACACACTATCCCGACTGTACCGTTGCTTCTTTGCCTATTTCAACACCTACATTCCAAAGACTGAATCTCAACAAATGATTCACTGACTGACACATTCCATGATACCTCTAGTGGCCAGCCCACAAGGTTTCCATGGTGATACATTATTTACCACACAAGTGATCAAAGAGCGACTACAGAGAAAGTCAGGCATTCTTCAGCTCTGGTGGGAAACAATGACTTACTAATTAATAAGGAAAACCCCAGGCTCCAACAGCAAAGTCTAAATTTTACACTTAGAAAATAAGACGTTCGTAAGGATGACTTGCCCAGAGATAAGCTCTGTTGTAAAACTACAGGCAAGCTTCTGACACAATATTATACATAATGCTTGAGAGTTAAAGAGGTAACCCAGATCGCGGAACACTGCTATCTTTCACTTGTGTTTATCTTATCTTATCTGAGGTGTATTACATTTGCTGGGGCATCAGGAGATGTGTTTTGTATTCATAAGGATGTATTTTCAATCCCCTGGTAGCACTAGTATAACCCTCAGACTGTGTAACAAACGCAAGGTCTTTATTGGCAATACACTGTTGAAAATAGCAGCTTCACTTAACAAAAACAGCTTTAATTGACATTTGTGAGAAAACAACATTCTGAACTGGTCACATTCTACAACCTGAAGAACAACAAAGGCTGGCTTTTCAACTGCATTCTGCAAACAGCCTGCTCGATTCAAATAAAGATGGATTACTTCTTGCACCTGTCTCATAAATTACGTTTTCATGACGATCAATGTGTAAACCTTGGCATGATGTCAGCACTGAAATTGGCATACTGGCTTTTCTCATCACAAAATGAGGTGACATCCAAAGAATGCTGATTACAGACGACCCATCGCACATAATCACACCATTGATGTGTTGTTTCCTTTCACATTCACATGGCCTCTCCACCGCTGTGTTATTCTACACTCTGTAACGTGACTTTGATAATTCATCTGTCGTCAAACATAATGGCATTTCTGAGTGCAATGCAGCAGTGACATCAGCTTTTGAACTGTACCCTGCCTCGAGTCTCAGAAACTTGTTCTGTCGACACACTGATATCAAGCACTTACTGCACAGGCACACACAGACACACAGACACACAGGCACACACACACACACACGCAGGCACACACACACACACAGGCACACACACAGGCACACACTCACGCACACACACACACCCAACACAGACAGACACACACACACACACACACACACACACACACACACACACACACACACACACACACACACACACACACACACACACACACACACACACACACACACAGAGAGAGAGAGAGAGAGAGAGAGAGAGAAACCACTTGCTTGAAGGAAAATAAGCAACCCCAAAGTAAGCAGTAACCTCTTTTTTACCTGCCACATGGCTAAAGTCCCATCATCCACAAACAGGGGGAAAAGAAAAGAGGTCTCACAGTTGACAAGTCTGGTAATACTGTACTAGGCCAATCCACTGAAGCAATCTGGACAAACTAGCTCACCCCTACTTAAGCGTTTACCTCCAGTACCAGTATATTGGCTCTGATTTAAGTTTCTGGTCCTCTAACCCTGTCCTCTCAGCCTATTGAGAAGAGGCAGGAGGGTTGAAGCTGTCCTCCTTTTCTCTCTGTTCTACTGAGTACTGTATCTGGCCCCTGTGGGCTACAAACTGTTGCCCTAACCAATCACACAGAGGGGGAGGGACCTCTGAGAGGGGGGGTGTCTGTTCAGGGATTGTGAGCTGAGAAGCGTTGCCATCTAATGCTCTGTTAAGACAGTATATCCAAATGGCACATATGGTATTACTGTACTAGAGCATGTTTATAATCCAATAACAATAAATCATAATTTATGTAGGTTAAATTACTTGCCGTTGATGTATAAAACCACAACAGGTATAACAATCCAGTTGTTAATCCAGTATATCACAATTATTTTTTTAATGCGCCACAACATACCAATGTTGATCTAATTGATGAAAAACACATCTGTAACAATATGAGGTGGTGGTTCTCACACCAGTCCCCGGGAAACTCAACACAGACCAGAGTCATATAGCCAAGTAAAACAGTCAATGACGTTACCATGCATGCACTGTAAAATGATGCATTTCATACTACTGTACACTTACTGTAATGTAAATACGGTATCAAAGCAAGTACTGAGTAATGACACACAGTACAATAAGTTAATATTGACTGTATTATACTGTAAAAAAAAAGGAGTAAATTATACTGTAATCGGAATTAATGAATGAATGGATGAATTAACAACATTTATTGAGGGGAGGGGGGTTGTATTTCACAGTATTTTACTGTAATTACAGGGGATTGGTGCAAGCAGGTTGGCTGCTAGGTAAAGTGTTTGCACATTACAGTATACTGTATTGATGAATATTTGTTGTTTGATATCACTTGCACTTCTAGAAGCTTTAACAAAGGCTTCCGAACTGGTAGCGACGATAGGGCAAAATGCTCAACAATTTAAGGTTAGAAGGTCATGAACAGTCAAAATCATGTTTTTTTATGACATTGGATCAAAGTAAGATGACCAAAGTATGAAAAATGACTGTTGCTTTTATATTGAGATAGTTTGATCATAAAGTTACTGGCTCCCTCCCCAATGTCAAACACTTGGATTCAGGAGGCGGGTTTTATTAAGGCAATAGGGTGACCTCACCCTAACTCTCATTTTAGTACACCAATGGTAACATGATATTCTCCTACCTAATTTCAATAAGTACCGCCTTGTCAGCAAATATATTTAAAAGTGTACATTATTCATATATGACAAAGATACTTACATGTATATGTTTCCCCTTCCATCTGTGTCTGGTGTTAGCTAGCTACTTGCTAGCTAGGTCATCATACGCTCCAAAGAGTTTGTTACCGTTGATAATACCCCAAATTACCATATAAATTATATTGTTACGTTACAGATTGTATTATACTTCCACAGAATTAGACCACTGATCTAACAGGTCAGCAACACCCACAGTGGAAAAAAAACTAATGACTTTCATAGTCATATTGGCTATATTGTTACCCATTCGCTTCTTTATGAAAACTGTGTTCATTGTCACAACAGCATCTTTTCAGCATTCTCATTGGAAACATGATCATAATGCTGACCTGACAAAAAAGCAGAACACCGGGATGATTTATCTTGACTTCTATCAAACTTGACAAGCGCCGTGCAAGTTTCTTGCACCGAGCACACGCTCCATCTTGCCCGGTAAACACTTTTACTGGACATTGAAACATGGAAATGAGAGGAATGTGTTTGTGGTTGAAACAGTTGACTGAGACTGTGTTGATAGTCTCAGTTTGTTGGCACCAGTTGCACCGCTCTGTGGTCATGTGGGGAGGAAAAAAACTTCCTCTCCTAACGTCTGCAGCTACCAGGAAAGTTTGGCAGCCGCCTGCTGATACCATCACATCGTATAACATCTGAGCAATGCAAAACCTTGGCTTCCATCACACCTCCATAGCTAAAGGTTAAGGTATATACCGTAGCTCAGCTCACATGTTCCACTACCTGAAATTACCTTTAATCAATGACCTCATGGGATCACTATGACTATTGATATCTCATAATAAACCCTGTGTTAGTTTACCGTGCTAAGGCTCCAGCACAGCATGCTGGCTACAGAACTCAGGCAGTAATCGATTTAGATTGGTAATTACCCAGAGCCGGACGCCTGCCATGAGAACGCTCATGTTTCCTTTTTCACTTCATACCACTGAAAGAGACATCCAGTTCTTCTTTGGTTGAGCAAAGATTGAGCAATGAATAACAATAGCTCAGTAACCAATTACACTAGAGCAACTGGGCTTACCGTGATGAAATACTGTGGTTTAAAATGTGGTACAAAACCACAGTAGTGTGCACAGTTTATTTTGACAACTAATCAAAACAGAATCCTCTGAGATGAGAAGTGTGAGTGGCCAGTGCACACCGCATAACGTCTGTCATGGAAATCTGCTCCAGTATGACGTTGATGGCCTACAGTAAATACAATTGCTGCCATTGTTCCTTCTTCATCCTAATCAACATTGGCATATCAGTCCCTCAGAGGGCTGCCACAAAACAATATTGTAGAGTTGCCTTAATTTGAGCCAGTTTGCTACAGCAGGAAAGTATTACTGCAGCAACCGAAAATGTGAATTGTTATGTGGATTTCTAATTATTGTTCTTGTTTTTTGTAGGGGTTGAGCCATTTTTTGTTAGGTCAAATCAAGTCTGGCATTTTTTGCGTGAAAATGACAATGACTGTAGAAACCTTTTTAAATCATGAATACACAAGAAGCTTGATCCTACATATGTAGGACACAATTCCAGCCCTGTCTATTCACTGTATTATATTGGACACTGGCCAATAGCTGTGTATAAATACTGCCACTATCAATCAATAGTGACCTCTACTTTCCAGATGGATTTAATGCCAGGCACCACACCCTAATTGGGTACCCCCCCCCCCTCCCTTAGCTGGCAAAAGTTTATTGTGATGTGATTAAGAGGTCACTAAATATAATAAATGTTTGTATTAAAATGTTTCTTAAATATTTGTTTCTAATATGCAAGTGAGGCGCTATCAATTAACTATACAAATGTAAATATGTATGTTTAATGCATTTTTGGCACATTATTCAGAAGAAAATGTTATCTAGAATAGAAATTGTACAACACATATACAGTGCATTCGGAATATATTCAGACCCCTTGACTTTTTCCACATTTTAATACACTACAGCCTTATTCTAAAATTGATTAAATGTGACCCGTTTCAGGAAACTAGGCTTATGTCGGGACTCATTACTTCACAAGAGACCTGTTAGAACGTAAACTTATTTTCTTTATCAAAATGTGTTTTTTGGCAGAAATGCCTTCTCGAACATGTGAATTTGCCATCTGTAAAGATTAATCAAATTGTTCAATTACGAGCCTAGTTGGTTTAGCTAAAGAAAAGGCAGCAACCTTCCCTCTAGCCATGATTGGCTGAGATAATGAGTGGGCTGGACATGCTGAGAGATGAGTTTGGATTGGTCTGCCATGTGGCACACTTCTGTCTATTTGAGCTGGTCAGTATGTCTAGGTAATCCTGTCTAATGCATCTTTAAAAAATAAAAATGATGTATCGCTTATTAAAACTTCTTATGTGTTGCTCCCCACTTTCTGGAGGACCGAGTTTTGAAATCAGTGGATGATAGCTAAGGAGATGGAGAAAATACCTTTCTTAGCTAGCTAACATTGAACCTGGTTGGTTTATTTACCTGTAGATTCATGCAGGGTAGTAACGTCATGAGTTGGGATTATGGTACATTGTTTGCCTAGCTAGCTACATGTTTTACCGAAAGACTCCATTATCCAAGTAACCATTTTGGTGCGTTCGTAAATTCAGTCTGGCCATGTACTCCGATATCATAGCACTCTCATCTGTTTGTGCCAGAGCGCAGAATAACTGCTGAAACACCCATTGAACATGGCCGATGTCAGTAAACGTCGGCAAGAAAGAGTAAGTCAATTGTTGCCAGCAGCACAGTTATTCTGGATAACATGAACACAGCCTAACTAGCTCTGCTAGGGCGAGAAAAATGGTCAGAGTGGGATGTTCTCTCATTATGTGTATGGAAGTAGCTAGCAAGCTAGCCAATGTCAGCCAGTTAGCTTGGGTGCTTGACTGCCATTGTGAGGTTCAGAGCGTTGGGTGTGCACTCTGAACTCTCAATCTGACAGCACAGTTACAGTCACCAACGCTCTGGATTACATAACAGCCTGCTAGGGCAGTAATGTTCAGTGAGCTGTTCTGTTATTTCTGTCTCAAAGTAGCTATCAAGTGAGTTTGGGTGTTTGATTTTTGTTGTTAGTACAGAACGCTTGGATCAACCCTTAAAGAAATGGGTGGGGCTAAAGCTTAAGAGGGTGTGAAAGATGCTGAATGGGTGTAGACAAAGAGGGGCTCTCCATTAGTAGCACCAAAATATTTAAAGGCCATTTTCTCAAAAGTTTATCAACTTTCAAAGCAAAATTACTTTCCCATTGTTTCTCAACTATATTGTATGATATACCATTTGTAGCTCTGAGTCTCTACTTTTATCCAATGTAAAAAAAAACACAATTTCAAATTTTGCTACATAAGAACGATTTGAGCCGGTCGGTCACAAATTGTTTTTTCCCCCTCATCAATCTGCACACAATATCCTGTAAAAACAAAGCAAAAACAGGTTTTGCTAATTTCTTAAAAATAAAAACTGAAATATCACATTTACAAAAGTATTCAGACCGTTTACTGAGTACTTTGTTGAAGCACCTTTGGCAGCGATTACAACCTTGAGTCTTCTTGGGTATGAAGCTACAAACTTTGCACATCTCTATTTGGGTAGTTTCTCCCATTCTTCTCTGCAGATGCTCTCAAGCTCTGTCAGGTTGGATGGGGAGTGTCGTTGCACAGGTAGTTTCAGGTGTCTCCAGAGATGTTTGATTAGGTTCAAGTGCGGGCTCTGAATGGGCCACTCAAGGACATTCAGAGACTTGTCCCGAAGCCACTCCTACGTTGTCTTGGATGTGTGCTTATGGTCATTGTCCAGTTGGAAGGTGAACCGTCGCCCAAATCTGCGGTCCTGAGTGCTCTGGAGCAGGTTTTCATCAATGATCTCTCTGTACTTTTTTCCATTCATCTTTCCCTCGATCCTGACTGGTCTCCCATTCCCTGAAGCTGAAAACATCCCCACAGCATGATGCTGCCACCACCATGCACCAGTTTCCTCCAGACGTGAAGCTTGGCATTCAGAATTCAATCTTGGTTTCATCAGACCAGAGAATCTTGTTTCTCATGGTCTGAGAGTCCTTTAGGTGCCTTTTGGCAAACTCCAAGTGGGCTGTCAAGTGCCTTTTACTGAGTAGTGGCTTCCGTCTGGCCACTCTAATACATTTCCCAAAATTAAAAAAAAAACTGTTTTCGCTATGTCATTTTGGGGTATTAAGTGTAGATTGAGGACATTTTTGTATTTAATACATTTTTGAATAAGGCTGTAACATAACAAAATGTGGAACAAGTCAAGGGGTCTGAATACTTTTCAAAAATATATACACAACATACAAAGCTATTACTGAGTTGCAGATCATATAAGGAAATCTACATAAATTAATTCTGTCCTAATCTATGGATTGCACAGCCACTGGGGAGCCAGGTCCAGCCAATCAGAATATTTTTTTTTCAGGCTCCAGTGATGGGATCAGCCAATGTGGACATACATATTGGAGACCGAACGTTCCACCACCCCGTCTGGGTTGCAGAGGTCAGAGAAAAGTGGCTGTTGATTTTGGACTTCCTACGCAGGGCATGCTGACAGCTGGATCTTCGCGCTGAGATTATAATCTTTTATGGCAGTCCTGCCATACATCTTCGGTGTTCCCGAAGACTGAGACCCTCCAGACCCCAGTACTATCGAAGCCTTGCCCTTTGGAAGAAGACATCTCAACCCCACTAGCAGGCACGTGACCTCTGCAACCTCCCAGTGTACAGCACCCTGTGGACGTGATTACACCAACAATGCCCAGCCTGACTCAACCTCTATTCCCCACACTCATCCAAGCAGTGACCCCCAGGTGTGGACTACAACCAGGTAAGTGACATAACTGTCAAGGACTCCTTTCAGCTGTCTCGGGTGGATGAGTCCCTTGACTTGGTGATGGTGTTCACATGGTTCTCTTCTTTGGACCTTCGAAACGGCTACTGGCAGGTGGCCATGGCTCCAGAGGACAAAGCAAAGACTGCTTTCACCACAGGAAAGGGGCTGTGGCTGTTCAAGACCATGCTGTTCGGACTATGCAACTCCCCAACAATGTTTGAACGACTGATGGAGAAAGTACTGGCTGGCATGCCTCCTGAATGCTGTCTAGTGCAGCCTCAAGCTGCACCCTGAAAAGTGTTGCTAAGGGAGGTCACGTTCCTCGGCCACAGAGTGAGCAGTGAGGGCCTCAAAACAATGGAGGACAAAATGCTGCAGTTCAGGACTGGCCTGCCCCCAGAGACATTCACTAAGTACCGGCATTCTTGGGCCTAGCCCAATACTACAGGGGATTTGTTGAAGTCTTTTCAATAGTGGCTGCTTCTCTAAACTGGCTCCTGAAGAAAGGGAATGACTTCCAGTGGAACCAAGAGCAGCAGGTTGCCTTTGAAGCCCTGAAAAAGGCCCTTTGTGAAGCCCCCATCTTCGTTGCCCCAGACTCACAGAGACACTTCACCCTGGCCACCGATACCAGCGGAAGGGTCTGGGAGCAGTCCTGTCACAGGTCACCCCGGAGGATGAGCGTGTAGTGGCATACTATAGATATACAGTACCTTCAACAAGGCGGAGAGGAACTACTCTGTCACTCGCCGAGAACTCTTGGCAGTAGTGGACTTTACTCATCACTTCCGCCACCACCTCTGAGGCCTGCCCTTCCTTATACGAACAGACCATGCAGCTTTGAAGTGGCTTCTCTCCTTTGAAGAACCTGAGAGCCAAGTCGCCCGCTGGATAGAGCAGCTGCAGGCTTTCCAGTACACCATTGTTCACTGTGCTGGGGAGAACCACTAAAATGCTGATGCACTGTCCAGGCGGCCATGTGGTCCTGAGTGCAAGCATTGTGAGCGCACAGATGCTCGTGAAGTGCTGGCACTGTTGCCAGCAGACACTGGTAGGTGGATAGAACCACAGCAGGCTGATCCCGACCAACAGATGGTGTTTGGCTGGGTGGAGGAAAGATCTTGCCCCCCTGCGATGAGGTGGTGGAGCAGTCACCCATAGTGAGGGAACTGTGGCCATAGTGGCCTAGGTTAGAAATAAGACATGGATCACTAAAAAGAAGCAGGTTGGAACCAGCCACAGGTGAGGCTTGTTTGCAGTTGGTATTCCCCGAGGTCCTGAGAGAAGAAGTGCTCGAGCTACACCATGGATGCCCTGGTATAGGACATGTTGGTGTTACCAAGAGACTGAAGCGAACCCACCAATCCTTCTACTGGGGACAATGTAGACAGGATGTGGAGGATAGTGCCCTCACCATAGTACCCTCAAAGCTCATCACTAAGCTAAGGACCCTGGCACTAAACATCTCCCTCTGCAATTGTATCTTGGACTTCCCGACGGGCCGTCCCCAGGTAGAAAGGGTAGGAAACAACATATCCTACACGCTGATCCTCAACACGGGGCCCATCAGGGGTGCGTGCTCAGTCCCCTCCTGTACTCCCTGTTCACTCATGACTGCATGGCCAGGCACGACTCCAACACCATCATAAGTTTTCCGATGACACAACCGCGGTAGGCCTGATCACTGACAACGATGAGACAGCCTGGGAGGAAGTCAGAGACCTAGTCGTGTGGTGCCAGGACAACAACCTCTCCTTCAACGTGATCAAGACAAAGGAGATGATTGTGGACTACAGGAAAAGGAGGACCGAGCCCGCCCCCATTCTCATCGATGTGGCTGTAGTGGAACAGGTTGAGTGCTTCAAGTTCCTTGGTGTCCACATCACCAACAAATCATAGTCCAAACACACAAGACAGTCGTAAAGAGAGCACGACAAAGCTCATTCCCCCTCAGGAGACTGAAAAGATTTGGTATGGGTCCTCAGATCCTCAAAAGGTTCTACAGCTGCACCATCGAGAGCATCCTGACTGGTTGCATCACTGCCTGGTATGGCAACTGATCGGCCTCTGACCGCAAGGCACTACAGAGTGTGGTGAGTACGGCCCAGTACATCACTGGGGCCAAGTTTCCTGCCATCCAGCGCCTCTATATCAGGAAGTCCCTAAAAATGGTCAAAGACTCCAGCCACCCTAGTCATAGACTGTTCTCTCTGCTACCGCACAGAAAAGCGATACCAGAGGGCCATGTCGAGGTCCAAAAGGTTTCTTTGCAGCTTCTACCCCAAGCCATAAGACTCCTGAACAGCTAATCAAAGGGCTACTCAGACCGCTCTTTTACACTGCTGCTACTCTCTGTTTATAATCTATGCATAGCCACTTTAACTCTGCCTACATGTACATATTAGCTCAATTACCTCAACTAACCGGTGCCCCCGCACATAGACTCTGTACCGGTACCCCCTGTATATAGCCTCGCTATTGTTATTTTACTACTGCTGTTCAATTATTATTATATATTTTTTAACATTTTCTAATTTCTATTTTTTACTTAACACATTTTTTTTTCTTAAAGCATTGTTGGTTAAGGGATTGCAAGTAAGCATTTCACTGTAAGGTCTACAGCTGTTGTACTCAGCGCATGTGACAAATACAATTTGATTTGATTTTGATTACACAAGATCGCATGCAGGTGAAGTGGTGACCCCGATGGGGGCACTGGTGCCTCCATCAAGGCCAAACACTACATTCCCTGCTTCCATTCTCGCACCCAGAGCTGGACACCCTTCTCCGCCTACCCCCATTGCTCCAACCCGGAGGCTACAGCGTTCAGATACTTTATCCTTGGGGACGAGGACTTGAGGGAGGGAGCAATGTAGCGACCCTCAAGGGGTAGGGTGGGCAGACCCTGCCCCAACCTGTCAGCACCAGTCACATTCAATGTTTATGGGTGGTAATAGACAAGGGCTGCTCATAGGTTTTGTGGGGAGATAACCAGTGTCTCTCTTGTGTTTATCTCTCTGGGGAGATACCTCCTGCTGGACTGTGATTTATCTAGCTCAGGCTAGGTTGGTTGTTTTGCACAACTCCCCGTTACCCTTTGCATTGAAACATTAAAATGCCTTTTGGCGTTAACTGTATTTCCCTATCAGTCCATTTGTTATTTAAACTATCGAAATTATAAGATCGGGAAACTCGCAAACACCACAGTATTTTGATATTTTCACTACATAAAAAAACAAAATGCTAGTGTTGCCTTTTTCACTGGTGTTGCCTATTTGAATGACAATTCAACCTTTCCAGAATGTAATTTGATTATTTAATTTGCATATATATTCAAAGACCAGAAAAGGTTAATGATGAAATTAAGAAATGTTTTTGATTAGTAATAATTTACTTTAAACAAAACACATTTTTCTATAATAATACAAGTGACTGTAACACCAGTGACCAGAAACACCAGTAACGAATCTTCAGATTATTCTATTAAAACCATCAGGAACAGTAACACCAGTGATGTTAACACTAGTGACAAATCTGCAGAAAATATAGAATATCTAAGATGGTGGCCACAGTTTCCAAACCACATTTCTTAAATTCTAAATAAATCACTTAATCATTTGATTTCATCAACTATTTTAATTAAATGTCCCTTTACCCTTACTTTAAACTGTGTAACACCAGTGACACATCTTAAGGCTTCACCTGAAATTGCTAACATATGAAGAGAGAGTGCAGACTCACCATGTGCTTTTGAAAACAGCCCTTCATCCAATGAACCTTTGGCCAGGTAAGAAGTTAGTTTTTTTTATTGTGGTTGTTATAATGGGGTAACACCAGTGACATTAAATTGAGGGACAGCTATTCTCTGTAAATTATTTATAAAATGAAGTTGATATTTAAGTATTTTAAGTAATACACAAAACAAATATAATACTTCCCTTGGTATTCTTAGATTTAAAGTGGGGGGAAAAAATAATTGTACTATGTTTTATGATATATACAGTACCAGTCAAAAGTTTGGCAAGCCTGTACAAAGCTGTCATAAAGGCAAAGGGTGACTACTTTGAATAATCTCAAATATAAAATGTATTTTGATTTGTTTAACACTTTTTTGGGGGGGTTACTACATGATTCCATATATGTTATTTCATAGTTTTGATGTCTTCACTATTATTCTACAATGTAGAAAATAGTAAAATAAAGAAAAACCCTTGAATGAGTAGGTGTGTCTAAATTTTGACTGGTACTGTACGTATATAAAAGTTTGCAATATAACTGTCTTACATATGTTTTTTATTAACAATGACCCATGTATGTTAATTTAAAAGTGGTTCAAATGTATAACATTTTGATAATTCGTAATAGTATGATAAACTAAATAAATTATATTTTCTATTTTATTTTGCATAATAAAGGAGCCAAACGCACAAACTAAACTATTCTCTTCATATTAACACAGAGAGAGATGTCATCCTACAAAGGATAAACTGTACCCATCACCACACCTACTGTGATGCTTGAATTTGATGTCTTTGTTAATAAAAACACAAAAATGGCTCTCCTGTATGTACACACTATCGATAAGATCAGCTGAGGCTTGCGGCCAGCTGACCACGAATCAGAGGGCAGGTCAGAAACTCCCATCATGGAAACAAACAGAGAATCTTGTGATTATCTCTTACCAGTCACTTCTCCACACACAGCCTGGGTGACAGATGAACATAGCACTGGCTTAGACACCTTGAAGAGCGGGAAAGAGCTGAGAACACCACTTTCCTTCCTTCAGGAGCCTCTCTCTCTGACATGGTTGGTCTCTCCTGGTCTCGTCTTTGCCACTGTCTGTGAAATTCTCATCTCTCTCTCACTCTCACACACACACACACACACACACACACACACACACACACACACACACACACACACACACACACACACACACACACACAGCCCCTCTCTCTTCTCTAATCCTCCTCATAAAGAGTGCGATCCAAATACCTCCAGCAGACTGCAGAGACTTCTCAGGCTTTTACTCTTTGTGTTGTGTTGTTGGCTGGGATCATTAACTTGGTCCCTGGAGACTTTGGGATGTAAATAATCCCCCTCCTCCATAGGGAGGATGTCAATCAAACCTGGTGGTGGAGACTGAGGGGGCTGGCTGCCAAGGAGACATCCCTGATTTAAGCAATAAGGCCCGACGAGGTGTGGTATATGGCCAATGTACCACGACCAAGGGCTGTTCTTATGCACAACGCAACATGGAATGCCTGGATACGGCCCTTAGTTGTGGTATATTGGCCATATACCACAAACCAGAAAGTGCCTTATTGCTATTATAAACTAGTTACCAACCTATTTAGAACAGTAAACAAGTAATTTTATGCCATACCCATGGTATATTTTCTGATATACCACGGCTTTCAGCCAATCAGTATCCAGAAGCCAAACTACCTGTTTTATAATGGTAATTACGAAATTGCAATGTATGGGATAAGAGGGATATCGGCGAGTGGGGATATGGGGACATGGGGATGGGGGTATGGAAATGGGTGTGTGGGGATTTGGGGATGGGGGAGGTGGAGGTGGCACAGCTGGGCTGGCCTGTACATTGATATTGGAACGGTCTAATGCACTGCATTTCAGTGCGCCACCCTGGTTTGAATCCAGGCTGTATCACATCCGGCCGTGATTGGGAGTCCCATAGGGCGGCGCACAATTGGCCCAGTGTCAGCCGGGGTAGGTCGTCATTGTAAATCGTAATTTGTTGGCGAGCCTAGTTCAATAAAGGTGGCGAGCCTAGTTCAATAAAGGTGGCGAGCCTAGTTCAATAAAGGTGGCGAGCCTAGTTCAATAAAGGTGGCGAGCCTAGTTCAATAAAGGTGGCGAGCCTAGTTCAATAAAGTTAAATAAAATAAAAAATAAATATTGATTTGCAATAAGATTCTTGATACATGTAATATATGTGTACTTAGCTATTTAGATGCATTATTGTTCACCGTACAATTTCATTGTTCATATGCCACAGTTACATATCTACAGGCATTTAGCTTGCGAGCACAGTGTGAGCATTTTCTTCAAGACATAAGAGCATTTTTAAATGCATGAGTAGGGATGGCATTGAGGAGAGTTGGCGGGGAGGTGTAAGGCTTTGGTTGCCATGGTGGTGTGCAACAGCTCGACAGTGCATCTTGGCTCTTGTGCCAAACAGCACTCTAATCCTTTCATGGCAAGTCCTCCAGCTCAGCTCTCTCTCTCCCAGATCAAAGCCTGCTTGTCTCCTACTGAGGCCCATGGCTGCCTGTCACTCTCCTCCTGCTCTCCTCACCCGCAAGCTTTCCTCTTCTTACTGTGGTGACTGGTCAAATGTTTTGAAAAGGCAAAGCAATTTGTTTACAAAGACTCTCTTCGCACAAGGCAACTGGACTTGTGAAGGGTCTTTCTGTTCTTAAGCTGACGACTTGACATGGAGAGGCTTGAGGAGTGTTACTGATGGAAGGTTTGCACAAAGGATTCATAACAGAGGTGTTCAAGTTGACGTTTAGTAAACCTGGGTTGCCTGCCCCTCTCTTCACATTTTAGCTTGACCGGAGCTTCCAATTAAAGTGTGTGAAATGTAGTGTGTTAAATATTAAATTAAAACAGCATTATAACATGTATACATTGCCCTTGTTTAAAAAGATCGGACAAAGGATATGCACACAACTCATGACTGTAACACATATGCTGTACACACGCAAAGCCGTGTTCGATTATTCTCACTTCGCTTGACAGAAGTATGTCCCACCCCCTCATTACAATACCACATGTGCCAACTCTAAAAGACACCAACCCTGTACCCATCTGACACACAATTGACAATATATTTCTACACTGTAGAAATACTGCATTTAAATAACTTTTATGCTACAGCTTCTGTATAGTTGCTTCTGTATAGCTTCCAGGTAAAGCACCAGAGTATACAGGATTGGTCCATAATAGCATTTTCCACTCAACTTTTTGAGAAATTCCATTATGATTGATGCAGCAGTGTTGTTTCCTCAGCAGTTAGGTTATTTGGGGACAAAACGTTTCTACTGGTAACAACTGGTTTAGCAGCAGAAGGTCAAGTCCAATATCACACCCATTTGGAGCTGAAATAAGGATTGAGTGGAAACGGTTTTATTTGGTTACATTTTGAACCACTCCAAAAGGGACATGTCTGGACTGTGGTTAAGCAACTGTCTCCACCTCACCCACATGAAATCCAAACTGATCCTAAATCCAGGCTGACACACAAAGCTACATTTATGATTTGTCTGAGAGAAAAACTAAAGAAACAAAAGCATGATCATTTTTTAACTATTAAAACGTTTTAATAAACTTCCCTCAACAACATAATAATACCATAAACAATCAACTTCTGTTACGTCAATTTGTAGTCTACATCTGACAGTGTTGTACTTGACTGAAGTATATAGCATCCAAACTGAGACCGAGATGAATTAGGTTAAACATTAAAAATAAAGCTGCAAGTTGGAACCAAATAAGGTTATTTTTATTTAAATTAAATTGTACCCCTTTTTCTCCCCAATTTCGTGGTATCCAATTGTTTTAGTAGCTACTATCTTGTCTCATCGCTACAACTCCCGTGTCCTCCGATACACAACCCAACCAAGCCGCACTGCTTCTTAACACAGCGTGCATCCAACCCGGAAGCCAGCCGCACCAATGTGTTGGAGGAAACACCGTGCACCTGGCAACCTTGGTTAGCGCGCACTGTGCCCGGCCCGCCACAGGAGTCACTGGTGCGCGATGAGACAAGGACATCCCTCCGGCCAAGCCCTCCTTAACGACGCTAGGCCAATTGTGCGTCGCCCCACGGACCTCCCAGTCGCGGCCGGTTACGACAGAGCCTGGGCATGAACCCAGAGTCTCAGATGGCACAGCTGGCACTGCAGTACAGCGCCCTTAACCACTGCGCCACCCGGGAGGCCCAAATAAGGAAATAGTTCCCAAATAGGAAACTATTTTGGAGTCTCGGAAGAATCATAAATGGGATGGTTCTTAAAAGAACCATACAAAGATTCCAAAACCAGAAATGTTTCAGCCCTCTAGGAGAGGAATTGAATAGCCCTGCTTTAGGATTTTAAGCCTTATTTACATATTTCCCAGCGTGCCTTTAGAGTGAATTGTAGAGTTACCAGTGCCACCCATGGCTGTGTTTGCTAGTGACAGTGAGATGATTATTAATTAACATAACTATGGCCTTCATGTATAACTTTGTCATAAAAATGTAATTATTTAAGACAAGGCTTTCAGTTGAGGGCCTTCTTTTACTCTATACAGTGGCCTGTAACTCATAGATTACTGCCCACATCAGGCCTGCATATCACATTTATGCTGGTTTGCAAAGTGAAGTGTAATTCCTATTGGAATCCAGCCTTATTGGGGACATTAAATATTTTCAGAAGAAAAATCACTCACAACCTGCATTCAGAATGACTGCCGGGGTTGGGAAGATTAAGAAATTAGACTGCTGTACCTTAATACCAACACTGGGGTTATTCTACACCACTGAGTGTTAATTTAACTCATTACAGTGCTAATTGAACTCTTGAATCAACACTAGAAATGTTACACTGACAAACAAACACTAGTTAACACTGGCCAATTTGCTGTGTGCTATGAAAGGGACACATCTGCATGCTTCTATTCATTTGAAGAACCTTTTAAGAATTCTGAAGTACCAGATGCCATGTCAAGAACCCCATACGTAACTCAAAGGTGCTTATTTGGGCAAGAGTTCTTGAAGGAACCTTAAGAACTGAGGAAGAACCACTTTAAGAACCTTAATTTTTTTTCAATGTAGCAACAAATACAGCTTCATCAAATTCTGAATTCTTTGAATATTCATCAGTGAATTAAAAGTTTATAAACCTCTTCCGTAATTTACACTCAGAAATATTTACTTAGAAGTAATTGTCTTGTATATATGAGCATTTACCATTTGCTCTGATGACTACCATAATATAGAACAATTCTTCCAAACAGATTAATATTCATCCATGCTAAATAAATCCATTAGTAGCCCAGGGCTATTTCCTTGGTGGTGCTTGGCACGTCAAACATAAGAAATTGTGGCTTAGAAAAACCTTCTTGAAGTAGAAGATAAGGGATGGAACAGAGAAAGCACTGAGGCCTGATGGATCCAAGAGTCTAAAGCACATGGGTGTGTCAGAAATGTGTCATATGGACTGGATTAACACCGATCCATCCAACAGTTCATAATTGACTTGCTGTGATCTGGTTGTTGAACAATTTAACTAATCCACATGATTCCAACTAAACAGATAGATTCATATTGAAGATTTCTGAACATAATACACTTCTAAAATGCAAGATTTCAGGTACAGGCCATATTCTCAAAACGAGCCATATTATTCCATGTTTCCAAAAAATGGCTTAACAAGGTCCACAAAAATGCTTTATTAATCAATATGCTGTTGTGTCCTTCAAATCTTATGTCCTTCAAAAACCTCAAACTAGAAATACAAATCTTAAGGATTCATACAACACAATTACAAATTAACTTCTACTGCACATGTCCAGATCATGGATCACCATGTCAAGAAGCTCAAGAAGCTATGCCTATATATGGCACGTTCAAGCTCAGGATAAATAGCTAGAATCATTAATTACAACAACTTTCCACAACATTCAGCCCTTGCAGTACAAGCACTACTCACATGCTATGGTCCAGGGTGGTCCTGTCCAACGGAGGAGAGATGCAACACCCACTGAACGGTTAAACACTATACTGCATGTCACTGGCACATGGATGAAACTCTGGCTCCAAACAAAACACAGCCACCTAGTTAGTGTGGTGCCTCTCCCTCCCTCTGCCCCTGACCCAGCTGCAGCCGTATGCTCATGGAAGCGTGTAACGGGCTGGAGTAGCGTCACTTGCACTGGGTTATTTCATGGACGCGGCATCCATTAAGGGCTGGGACTGTGCTCTTGGACCTGACACTCCCCTGTCGCTCCCCTCTCTCCCCTCCGTAAGACAAAAGAGCAAGCAAACAAAGACGGGGGAGTAGGGGGGAACCTTGGGGATCAGGCTGCACACAGATGGGGTCAGTCTCCAAGGCTCTGCTGCATCGCTGCATCACAACCATACATCATCACAAAAGATACATGAAGAATACACGGCTCAATAAAAGCTCCTCATGAAATCATGGTGAAATAAATGTGCAATTGCAAGGCCATACAATGGGAGAAGATCTAGGGGAAAGGAGGACTTCTTCATTGATGTGTCCATGTGTTGATGTGTCCATGTGTTAGCAAATCAGATGGGAGAAAACGCAGACGTAATCTAAGTGAAAGCATGCTTTAGGCAACGTTTTTCAGACTTATTATAAGGTCGTATAGAATATTTATCTACACACTAAAACATCTAATAATAATAGAATCAGATAGGGGTTGTGCGGTAAGTATCAACTTCATGAAAAACATAATTTTGTAGATTTAGCGGAACACTTATTTGAAGGTTCTATAATGAACCATGCTCATAAAATTCTAAATGGAACTTGCACTGTTCTGAAAAGAACCCTTTCCCAAGGTTCTATAAAGACCCATTAAAAAAGGTTTTATATAGCGCCAAAAAAACTTTCCGCCATGGTTTCAACCATTTTTGTGGCTTTCACAGGTCTTTTTTATGGTTCTTTATAGAACCTTTCTCAACCTTTCTCAAAGGTTCTTTGTAGATCCTTTTGAAGAACCATACAGACTTTTTTTTATTCTGGTCGGTCATTATATTCCAGAGGTGTTATTACTGTGTTCATTGACAAGTGAAATCAGGTGAGCTACCTTTGAAACAGCTGGGTGTCCTTATGGAGAGAATTGAGAACCACTGACCAAATTGGTCATCTTTCACAAGACACCATCACTGGCCAACGTCATCTATAATATGTAGTGGCATAACACAACACATTAGATAAACTGGAATGACACTCTCACTCATGGTTGCACAAAACGCTGCCGCTACTTACAATTGAATTATCACTAAAAGAGCAAATAATCATTTTGTGAACTGTAAATAAGAACTTAAATGGTCCTTTGTGTCAATATGGTTGCACATAGAACCATCACCCTTTCCAAAGTCCTAGATTTTTTTTGTGTGTATATTAATTTAAGTAATTTAGAAGATACTCATATACAGAGCAACTTACAGTAAGTAGTGAGTGCATACATTTTTCATACTGGTCCCCCATGGGAATCAATCCCACAACCCTGATAGTGTAAGCACCATGCTCTACCAACTGAGCCACATGGGACTGTGTACTCAACCACCCAAGATACACAATGTTGACTTGAGGGACGAATCCAGCATGAACTGCACTGCACTGAACACAATCTGCACCATTCTGAGAGAACCTTATCACTCCTGTTTAATTCTACCTTACTCTACTGTCCCCAGGGACAGTTCTATGTGCACACGGTAACCATGGCAAAGGTTCAAGATTTTAATTACTCTGCTGGCCTATCAGTAAGATGATCTCCCCCAAGGGCTCACTACTGAAACACACATGGTTGATGGATCAAATAAATAAACATAGAAATGCATTTACCTCTGCAGCAGTGTTCTACTACAATAAATGATGAACCCTCCTCTAATCTATCAACAATACAAACAAAAGAATAGCAACGAAGATAACATCTAGTACCCTCTTTACCTTTGCTTCGGGTTTTTCATTTGAGTAGCTGTGGTTGAGTTTCAAGCGAGAGGAACTGGAAAGCCATGTGTGTGCCACAGCACAAGATGCCCTTAATGTAAACAACCTTTGGACTGCATTCTGATTAGCTTGGATAACATATTAGTTGGCTGTGAGGGGCTATAAGAGGCATTGACCTGGAAGTTATGCTTTTCCTTTGAGTACAGGGCGGCTATACTACAGCTTGATTTGTCTCCATGGCTACGGCCCTGCCTGCCAGCACTGTGGCATCAGATTCCATGCAGCTTTTCCTCTGCTCTCTCTCACACAAGCTCTAGCCATTCAACGGCAGCCATGATCTGAATTGACACAGTGAGGTATGTTTTTAAGAACATAGATGGGAAAATACTTGGAGATGTGCTGTTTATTAACAGTGAAAAGCAAATTCTCCAGTGTAAAAAAAAACAACAAGCATGTGTCTGAGTCTGAGTGTGCACAGAATATTCTCCAGTATTAAATCAACACTGAAAGTGTGGACTTGTATAGACACTGGAACAATGTTAAAAAATAACAGATTGCCTTTCGAGTGAATTGCAGTTGCCACCCATGACTGCATTTGTTAGTTACAGAGACATGGTTGTTGTATTCATCCATTTAAAATGAAAGTACATTTATTTAAAGGTCATGAACAGTCAAAATCATGTTTTTCATGGAGTAGGGTGATATTTGGATGAAACCAGATCAACGTAAGATCATAAAGTTGGGGTGTCAGCCAATATATTTAAAAGTTTACACTATTCATCTATGGCAAAGATACTTATATGTTTCCCCTTTCATCTGTGTCTGGTGTTAGCTATTTACTTGCTAGCTCGGTCTTCAGCCAGCACAGAACTAAAGGGGCGAAGGGTCATTCAAAACACTATCAGTGGTGCTGTGAACCGCATCACATAAGACATGACAAATGGGAGATGTATATTTAAAATGAAAATACAACATTCATGCAATTTAAATGTTTGAGTAGCTTTGTGTATTACCAAATTAGCTTGAGGTGACTTTACTGCAATATACTGCTGTCTGCAACCACACTGCTTGACCTTTATTTAACAAGGCAAGTCAGTTGAGAACAAGTTCTTATTTACAATGACGACCTACCAAAAGGCAAAATGCCTCCTGCGGGGATGGGGGCTGGGATTAATGATACAAAATGTTATAAAAATATAGAACAAAAACACACATGACAAGAGAGACACCACAGCACTACATAAAGAGAGACCTAAGACAACAAAATAGCTTGGCAGCAACACATGAAAACACAGAATGGTAGCAACACAACATGACTACAACATGGTAGCAACACAACATGGCAGCCGCACAAAATTGTAGCAGCACAAAACATGGTACAAACATGATTGGGCACAGACAACAGCACAAAGGGCGAGAAGGTAGAGACAACAATACATCACGCGAATCAGCCACAACTGTCAGGAAGTGTCCATGATTGAGTCTTTGAATGAAGAGATGGAGATGAAACGGTCCAGTTTGATTGTTTTTTGCAGCTCGTTCCAGTCGCTAGCTGCAGCGAACTGAAAAGAGGAGCGACCCAGGGATGGGTGTGCTTTGGGGACCTTTAAAAGAATGTGACTGGCAGCGCAGGTGTTGTATGTGGAGGATGAGGGCTGCAGTAGATATCTCAGATAGGGGGGAGAGAGGCCTAGGAGGGTTTTACAAATAAGCATCAACCAGTGGGTCTTGCGATGGGTATACAGAGATGACCAGTTTACAGAGGACTATAGAATGCCGTGATGTGTCCTATAAGGAGCATTGGTGGCAAATCTGATGGCCAAATGGTAAAGAACATCTAGCCGCTCGATAGCACCCTCACCTGCCGATCTATAAATTACGTCTCCTTAGTCTAGCATGGGTAGGATGGTCATCTGAATCAGGGTTAGTTTGGCAGCTGCGGTGTAAGAGGAATGATTATGATAAAGGGAACCAAGTGTAGATTTAACCTTAGCCTGCAGCTTTGATATGTGCTGAGAGAAGGACAGTGTACCATCTTGCCATACTCCCAAGTACTTGTATGAGGTGACTACCTCAAGCTCTAAGTAATCACACCTGTGGGGAGAGGGGCATTCCTCTTACCAAACCACATGACCTTTGTTTTGGAGGTGTTCAGAACAAGGTTAAGGTCAAAGAAGGCTTGTGTGTAGAACGTTTTACACAACATCCGGGGAGGGGCCAACTGAGTATAAGATGGTATCATCAGCATATAAATGGATGAGAGAGCTTCCTACTGCTTGAGCTATGTTGTTGATTTAAATTGAGAAGAGCATGGGACCTAGGATCAAGCCTTGGGATATTCCCTTGTTGATTAGCAGTGTCTGAGACAGCAGATGTTGTGACTTTATACACTGCACTCTTTGAGAGAGGTAGTTAGCAAACCAGGCCAAATACCCCCCAGAGACACCAATACTCATTAGCAGGCCCACAAGAATGGAATGGTCTACCGTTTCAAAAGCTTTGGCAAAGTCATTAAAAGCATCAGGACAACATCGCTTAGAATCAAGGTCAATGGTGACATCATTGAGGACCATTAAGGTTGCAGTGACACATCCATAACCTGAGTGGAACCCCGATTGCGTACCCGAGATAATACTATAGACATCAAGAAGACCAGTCAGTTGATTATTGACAAGTTTTTTTTAACACTTTTGATAAACAGGTCATTCAGAAATTGGCCTACAACAGTTAGGATCAGCTTGATCTCTCCCTTTTAACAAAGGATGCACCGTGGCTGCCTTCCAAGCAATGGGAACCTCCCCAGAGAGGAGAGATAGGTTAAAAAGGTCAGAGATAGGCTTGGCGATCATAGAGGCAGCAACCTTAAAGAAGAAAGGGTCTAAACCATCTGACCCAGATGTTTTTGGGGGTCAAGTTTAAGGAGCTACTTTAGCACATCGGACTCAGTGACCGCCTGCAGGGATAAACTTTGCAGCGGGCAGGGGAAAAAGAGGGAGGAGCATTGGGGATAGTCGCACAAGAAGGGGTGGGAGATGAGGAAATGTTGGACGGGCATGGAGGCATGGCAGAGTCAAATAGTAATCTTGACTTAATGAACTGGTGATTAAAGATCTCAGCCATGTTCTCCTTGTCAGTAACAACCACATCGTCAACATTAAGGGACATGGGCAGCTGTGAGGAGGAGGGTTTATGCTCCAGGTCTTTAACCGTTCTTCAGAACTTCTTGGGGTTAGACCCACAGAGAGAAAACTGCTCCTACTTCTTATGGCTGGGGGGCAGTATTGAGTAGCTTGGATGAATAAGGTTCCCAGAGTAAACTGACTGCTACTCAGGCCCAGAAGCAAAGATATGCATAGTATTAGTAGATTTGGATATAAAACACTCTGAAATTTCAAAACTGTCTGAATGATGTCTGTGAGTATAACAGAACTCATATGGCAGGCAAAAACCTGAGATAAAAATCCAACCAGGAATTGAAAAATCTGAGGTTTGTAGGTTTTCAAGTCTTTGCCTATCCAATATACAGTGTAAAATTTGGTCCGATTGCACTTCCTAAGGCTTCCAATAGATGTCAACAGTCTTTAGAACCTTGTTCAGGCTTCTACTGTGAAGGGGGAGCAAATAAGAGCTGTTTCAACCAGGTGTCTGGCAGAATGCCATGAGCTGTCTCGCTGCGGCCGTGAGCACGAGCTCTGTTCCTTTTCATTTCTAAAGACAAAGGAATTGTCCGTTTGGAATATTATTGAAGATTTATGATAAAAACATCCTAAAGATTGATTCTATACATCGTTTGACATGTTTCTACGAACTGTAATGGAACTGTCGTCTGAACTAAGTGCCTGCGCCTTGTGAATTTGGATTTGTGAACTAATAAATGATGGACTTCATCGAACAAAACAAACATTTATTGTGGAACTGGGATTCCTGGAAGTGCATTCCGATGAAGATCATCAAAGGTAAGTTAATATTTATAATGCTATTTCTGATTTCTGCTGTCTCCACAACATGGCCGGTATCTGTATGGCTTGTTTTGGTCTCTGAGCGCTGTACTCAGATTATTCCATGTTGTGCTTTCGCTGTAAACCTTTTTTGAAATCTGACATAGCGGTTGCATTAAGGAGAAGTATATCTTTAATTCCATGCATAACACTTGTATTTTCATCAACATTTATGATGAGTATTTCTGTAAATTGATGTGGCTCTCTGCAAAATCACTGGATGTTTTGGAAGCAAAACATGACTGAACATAACGCGCCAATGTAAACTGAGATTTTTAAAACTTTTTAAAAACTTTATCGAACAAAACATACATTTATTGTCTAACATGAAGTCCTATGAGTGCCATCTGATGAAGATCATCAAAGGTTAATTATTAATTTTCTCTCTATTTCTGCTTTTTGTGACTCCTCTCTTTGACTGGAAAAATGGCTGTGTTTTTTATGTGACTAGGCACTGACCTAACATAATCACATGGTATGCTTTCATCGTAAAGCCTTTTTGAAATCGGACACTGTGGTGGGATTAACAACACGTTTATCTTTAAAATGGTGTATAATACTTGTATGTTTGAGGAATTTTAATTATGAGATTTCTGTTGTTTGAATTTGGCGCCCTGCACTTTCACTGGCTGTTGTCAAATCGATCCCGTTAACGGGATTTCAACCGTAAGATGTTTTAAAGTAACTAACTTTGGCCTTCCGGATAGCCTGAGTGCACTTATTTCTAATTTGTCTGAACAGTCAGTCAACCTGAATATGCGTGTGCCGAGCAATTTTCCAAATGGAATTCTTGAGGTGGAGTAATTCTGCCAGATCACGGTCGAACCAGGAGCTGAACCTGTTTTTAATTCTAATTTTCTTTATGGGCGCATATTTGTTAACGATACCACTGAAAATATCAAAAAAAGAAGCGTCTTTGACGGGGTCAAGCTGATTATACACCAACTTACAGAGGCCAGGTCAAATCAGGCCATGACAAATCAGGACAGGTTGTTTCACTGAGCAGCCATTACAAACACAGGCTGTAAAACAGTGATCACTAAGGTCATTACAGAAAACACCAGAATGATACCTATCAGGATTATTTGTAAAGATAACATCAAGGAGAGTAGCCTTTTCTGAGAAAGATTTAGGGAGTCCCGTTGCTTTAGGACTTGGTCAGGTGGTTTAAGCATGTCACTGTTTAGGTCGCCTAGCAGGACAAATTCAGACTTAGTGTAAAGGGCCAGGAGAGAGCTTAGGGTGTTTAGTGTACAGGCCAGTGCTGATGGTGGCCAATAACACCCGGCAACAGTCAACAAAGAGTTATTTGAAAGTGGAATGCGTAAAACCAGAAAATCAAATTGTTTGGCGACAGACTTGGTGGAGACAACCGAGCACTGAAGGTAATCCTTGGTAAAGATTGCCACTCTACCACCTTTGGAAGATCTGTCTTGACGAAAAAGGTTGTAACCAGAAAGGTTAACATCAGTATTCAAAACAATATTTCTTAACCACGTCTCAGTAATGACCAACACATCTGGATTGGAGCTGTGAACCTACACTTTCAATTTATCAAATTTAGATAATAAGCTTCTAGTGTTAATATGCAGAAAACCAAGGCTTTGAAGAGAGCATACATCAGTGAAGCAGATATCAGAGCACAAATAAGAATTGGGGCTTGTAGATGGGCCAGGGTGTACATTCACAATCCCAGATATAAGCAGCAGTAATACAATCAGGGCACGGCAGAGGACAGGGAGAGCTCTGCAGTGTTGATTTAGAACATTTGAATGTGCATTAGATGGCAACAAGATCATAACGTACAGCAATTCATCAGGTAACATGAATAAAAAGCTGGTGAAATGTGGTTAGAATAGGATGGGAGGCCAAGAGTCTGTATAACCAATAGAGAGTCAGAGTCCCGAGTGTGAGAACAAACATAGTCAGTACCACGGTTGAGATAACAAGCAAGTTCATAGTCAACAAAGCACGCAAGAGTCATGAGGCAAATAGCATAAAGCACAAGAGAAAAATATAACGACTTGGGGCTAGTCATTGTAAGTTCAGAGTCACTTACCCCAACAGTGTGTGTGTGCTGGAGGAGAGTGAAAGCTCAGGAGAGAGGAGGGAGTGTGGTGGGGTTACCTGTGCCAGACAGGGGGAGACAGGCCAGGGCAGACGGTGAACAGATCACCAGGTGGAATCCATGCAGCAGTGCAGCAGGCAACGGGAGTAGGTGTTACACCCACTTGGGAGCAACTTTTTTCGGGAGGCAGATTACTTGTAGAAAATCCCAGCTAGCTAGCTAACGTAGCTAACAAGTCTCTGTCCACCGTCTTTTCCATGTGGAAAAGGAGGTTGTTAGCTAACTATATATTTTCAGTTTCGGCAAATGGTCCTTTACGACGTCCAAACAAAGCTGTCCTGTCGCAGTATTTTTGAGATTCTGAGGAGGATATCTCTGCACAGATGGAGGGGGCTGTGAAAATATCTTGCCATTGTCATGCTCAAGAGTTTTCACACCTCTCACTTCACACTTCAGTGCTAATTTCAGTGTGTTTCAATGTGTTTCTTCTGCAGGTTTTGGTTTGTTCTAAGTTTTATTTCTTGATGATCCTTGGTGGTAATAGTCCAGTCAGATAATGTTGCCCAAAATCAAGGTTTTAGGTATGGAATTGTGATTCAGAATGAAGGTTTTGATGTTGATGGTAGTATCCTGTATACAGTGCCTTGCGAAAGTATTCGGCCCCCTTGAACTTTGCAACCTTTTGCCACATTTCAGGCTTCAAACATAAAGATATAAAACTGTATATTTTTGTGAAGAATCAACAACAAGTGGGACACAATCATGAAGTGGAACGACATTTATTGGATATTTCAAACTTTTTTAACAAATCAAAAACTGAAAAATTGAGCGTGCAAAATTATTCAGCCCCCTTAAGTTAATACTTTGTAGCGCCACCTTTTGCTGTGATTACAGCTGTAAGTCGCTTGGGGTATGTCTCTATCAGTTTTGCACATCGAGAGACTGACATTTTTTCCCATTCCTCCTTGCAAAACAGCTCGAGCTCAGTAAGGTTGGATGGAGAGCATTTGTAAACAGCAGTTTTCAGTTCTTTCCACAGATTCTCGATTGGATTCAGGTCTGGACTTTGACTCGGCCATTCTAACACCTGGATATGTTTATTTTTGAACCATTCCATTGTAGATTTTGCTTTATGTTTTGGATCATTGTCTTGTTGGAAGACAAATCTCCGTCCCAGTCTCAGGTCTTTTGCAGACTACATCAGGTTTTCTTCCAGAATGGTCCTGTATTTGGCTCCATCCATCTTCCCATCAATTTTAACCATCTTCCCTGTCCCTGCTGAAGAAAAGCAGTCCCTGCTGAAGAAAACCATGTTTGACAGTGGGGATGGTGTGTTCAGGGTCTTGCTTTTACGCCAAACATAACGTTTTGCATTGTTGCCAAAAAGTTCAATTTTGGTTTCATCTGACCAGAGCACCTTCTTCCACATGTTTGGTGTGTCTCCCAGGTGGCTTGTGGCAAACTTTAAACTACACTTTTTATGGATATCTTTAAGAAATGGCTTTCTTCTTGCCACTCTTCCATAAAGGCCAGATTTGTGCAATATACGACTGATTGTTGTCCTATGGACAGAGTCTCCCACCTCAGCTGTAGATCTCTGCAGTTCATCCAGAGTGATCATGGGCCTCTTGGCTGCATCTCTGATCAGTCTTCTCCTTGTATGAGCTGAAAGTTTAGAGGGACGGCCAGGTCTTGGTAGATTTGCAGTGGTCTGATACTCCTTCCATTTCAATATTATCGCTTGCACAGTGCTCCTTGGGATGTTTAAAGCTTGGGAAATCTTTTTGTATCCAAATCCGGCTTTAAACTTCTTCACAACAGTATCTCGGACCTGCCTGGTGTGCTCCTTGTTCTTCATGATGCTCTCTGCGCTTTTAACGGACCTCTGAGACTATCACAGTGCAGGTGCATTTATACGGAGACTTGATTACACACAGGTGGATTGTATTTATCATCATTAGTCATTTAGGTCAACATTGGATCATTCAGAGATCCTCACTGAACTTCTGGAGAGAGTTTGCTGCACTGAAAGTAAAGGGGCTGAATAATTTTGCACGCCCAAGTTTTCAGTTTCTGATTTGTTAAAACAGTTTGAAATATCCAATAAATGTCGTTCCACTTCATGATTGTGTCCCACTTGTTGTTGATTCTTCACAAAAAAATAAACAGTTTTTTAAACAGTTTTATATCTTTATGTTTGAAGCCTGAAATGTGGCAAAAAGGTCGCAAAGTTCAAGGGGGCCGAATACTTTCGCAAGGCACATCATTAAGATATCTCCCCACCCACTCAGTCTGTCTTTTCAAACTTCCTGGTAGTTAGCCATGAGAGACAAAGTACTCAAATGTTTAGCAATTCTATCCGAAACAAATATTATGTGTGATATTTTAGTCACTCAAAGGCTATTTTACATGGGAATCAGAATGACTGTTCGGGACCCACAATATAATGCGTATTTCATAAGGCCTGAGTTTGAGGTCCTACACTCTAAACATAAGAACTCTGTAAGTGCTGAATTAAAAGTCATTGGTGTAAAATAGCCCCAGTGTTGATAAAATAACCAGATTTTAACCAAAACCACTCCCATCATTATCATATTTCCCAGCATGCTCTAGTGCATGATGATTTTTAGAATTGTTTGTTTCAATATCTATATTCTTGCATGTACATTGATTAATTAATTAATCTTATGTTTCTCAAATATAAATTACATACATTTTCTAAACTAATCCAATATGTTACTGGTTACTGAAATGGTTGTTCCAATTTAGACGCTTTAGGTAGTCTAATATTGCAGTCTTCCCAACCCTGGCAGTCATTCTGAATGCAGTTTGTGGGTGTTTAAAAATGCTCAAGGTTGGATATTGGCATTCATATTGGCTGAATTTTAATAGGAATTACACATCACTTTGCAAGCCAGCATAATGTGGCAGGTTGTGTGAAAAACCGAATAAGCATAGGTTAATTAAACCATCAATTTAGTTTTCAATCTGGGTTGCCCAAGCAGATGGAATAATGCAATCTATAGGTTATATTCAAGGTCATGGCTTATTAGGGGTGGGGCTTTAACATAGTTAATGTCATTCCTGGTGATCATGTTAATTTTGTTCACAACAAAGTCATATTTTAACTGAACACAATTGCACATTACATTTTTATACACAAATATAAATGCCTTTATTTTCATATTAGTGCTACATAGTGGTTACTATCACATTGGGCTTTGCATATGCTTTCAAATGTCATTCAGTGTCAAAATCAGTTTTTTTGTGAAATTGGATGATATTTGAAGGAAAGCAGATTAAAGTATGATGACCAAAATATGAAAAGTTATTGTTGCTTCTACATAGATAAAGTCTGATCATAAAGTTACTGGTTCCCTCCCCCACGTCAAAAACGTGGATTCATTATTAAGGGGACAACGTCACTGTTACTCTAATTTTAATATGCCAAAGGTAACATGATGATATTCTGATTCATGATCATTTCTATAAGTACCACCTTGTAACCAACATCAGAGAAGGCATGTTTGCAGAGGGGTGTGGTTTATATGGCTAGATAGCTACTCTACTGGTGCCAAAATTTAACTGTAGGCTGTCAGCAAATACAGTGCATTCGGAAAATATTCAGACCCCTTGACTTTTTCCACATTTAGTTTTTTCCCCCACATCGATCTACACACAAAAGCCCATAATGACGAAGCAAAAACAGGTTTTTAGAAATGTTTGCACATTTGTAAAAAAGAACTGAGTTGACATAAGTATTCAGACCGTTTAATCAGTACCCTGTTGAAGCACCTTTGGCAGCGATTACAGTATGACGCTACAAGCTTGGCACACTGTATTTGGAGAGTTTCTCCATTCTTCTCTGCAGATCCACTCAATCTCTTTCAGGTTGGATGGGGAGCGTTGCTGCATAGCTATTTTCAAATTTCTCAAGAGATGTTCAATCAGGTTCAAGTCCAGGCTCTGGCTGGGCCACTTAAGGACATTCAGGGACTTGTCCTGAAGCAAATCCTAAGATATCTTGGCTGTGTGCTTAGGGTCGTTGTCCTGTTGGAAGGTGAACCATTGCCCCAGTCTGAGGTCCTAAGTGCTCTGGAGCAGGTTTTTTACAGGATCTCTCTGTACTTTGCTCCATTCATCTGTCCCTCGATCCTGAAAAACATCCCCACAGTCCCTGAAAAACATCCCCACAGCATGATGCTGCCACCACCATGCTTCAACGTAGGGATAGTGCCAGGTGTCCTCCAGACGTGACGCTTGGCATTCAGGCCAAAAAGTTCAATCTTGGTTTCATCAGACCAGAGAATCTTGTTTCTCATGGTCAGAGTCCTTTAGGTGCCGTATGGCAAACTGCAAGTGGGCTGTCATGTGCCTTTTTACTGAGGAGTGGCTTCCTTCTGGCTACTCTACGGTAAAGACCTGATTGGTGGAGTGCTGCAGAGATGGTTGTCCTCCTGGAAGGTTCTCCCATCTCCACAGAGGAACTCTGGAGCTCAGTGAGAATGACCGTCGGGTTCTTGGTCACCTCCCTGACCAAGGCCCTTCTCCCCCGATTGCTCAGTTTGGCCAGCTCTAGGAAGAGTCTTGGTGGTTCCAAACTTCTTCCATTTAACAATTATGGAGGCCACTGTGTTCTTGGGGACCTTCAATGCTGCAGAAAATGTTTAATACTCTTCCCGTGCATTGACACAATCTTGTCTCAAAGCTCTACAGACAATTCCTTCGACCTCATGGCTTGGTTTTTGATTTATGCACTGTCAACTGTGAGACCTTATATAGACAGGTGTATGCCGTTCCAAATCATGTCCAATCAATTGAATTGACCACAGGTTGACTCCAATGAGGTTGTAGAAACATCTCAAGGATGATCAATGGAAACAGGATGCACCTGAGCTCAATTTCGAGTCTCATAGCAAAGGGTCTGAATACTTTTGTAAATAAGGTATTTCTGTTTTTTACATTTAATAAATGTGCAAAAATGTCTAAAACCCTGTTTTTGCTTAGTGTTATGGATACAGGTATCCTGTGTGTGTATCCTGTGTGTGTATTTTCTTTCCTTCTCCCCTATTCACAGGTTTTGCCGATCAGTCATCAATCAGTCGGCAATCAGAAGACACCTGCTCCTTTTCCCTTACCCAATCACATCCCCTTTCCCTTGGTTTAAAAGTATCCCAATCAGTTCTTTCTAGAGATCTCTCTTTTGTTTTTGCAACTACATGTCACTTTGTCCGTTATCCTGTGAGTATTGTTTTGTTATGGTGTTTGTTTGATGGTGGGAAAAGGGGGTACCAAGACAAGTCGCCCATGGGCATACACTAACCGTAGGTAAATATTTTCTCAAGAACACTAGTTAGAACTGGGCGGACCACCCACTGTATTTTATTGGTTAGTGAGCTAGCTGTTGTTGAAGCCGGTAGACAAGCTTTGGGGTGTTTTTGGATACTTATTATTTCTTTCCTTGGGTCCAGCTCAGCGGGTCTCGTTTCCATCCCCCCCTAGACTGCAGGGCCAAAGGGATTTGTAAAACTTAGTCATTATGGGGTATTGTGTGGAAAAAATTCAAAGGGTCTGGCTACAATCCGAATGCACTCTATAATTAAAGGTTTACCCTCTTCATCCATATGGCAAAGGTACTTACATGTTTCCCCTTTCGTATGTTACTGGATAGCTAGGTCTTCAGCCAGCATGGAACAAAAGTGGGGCAAGGGTCATTAACAACTCCGACACAGTTATCAAGTCAACACATCCTTCAGTGCTGTGATTTTCTTGGTAAGTTTTGATTAGGATCCAAGATGGCGTAGCAGTAGGACGTGTGTGTTTGTCTTTGTCTTATCCCGTGTAAATAGCCTGTCTTTTTCGTATACATCTTAATCTTATCTATCTACTAACTAAATATACTTTCCTGCAACTCGCCTCACCCAATGCGGTACGGATCTGCTATTTTTATTCCTTATAACTGGAACTTCCATCAGGAGCTAGCCAGCTAACTAGCTACTAGTCTTTGTTAGCCACGGCTAGAGGTCTTCACCTTTTTCTTGGTCACCAGCCAGCCTTAGCTCGGACAACACCTGCCAGTCTGCACAGCGCGATATCAACCCAACCCATATCGGACTGCTTCTCTTTACCACATCACTGGATTCCTGCCGCTCTGGCATCGCAGCTAGCTAGCTGCAAATGAGTGGCTACTGTTAGCTAACGCCTCTGTCCTGAAGCAAGCACCAGCTAGCCTTGAGCTAGGCCCATATACCTGCTAATTCTAGTGCTACAATACCTCCTTTGCCAATTGGCCTGGACCCTTTATTATTGACACGGAGCCCCGCCCGATCCATCACGACTGGACTGCCGACATGATCGCCCGATGTGGTCTCAACAGGCTATTCTGTTATGATGTCGCCGAAGAACCATCTACTAGCCCCGGCCCGCTAGCTTTTCTGAATGCTGTGTCTCCTAATCGCCTAACGTAGTAGTGAATACCAAACGGCACCCTGACTCACCTATTGCTGCTCTTTTCACCCTATTATCACTCGGCTACACAGCTGATGCCCCCTGGACTGTTTTAATAACACTGTACCCCATTTTGTTTACCTGTCGGCCCCAGCCTCAAACTCAGGTCCTGTATGTACCTAACTGACCCGCTCTGCACATTCATCGCCATTTACCCGTTGTTGTCTTAGCTTTCCTGATCAACACCTGTGATTGCTTTCTGCCTCTCTCTAATGTCAATATGCCTTGTATACTGCTGTCTTGGCTAGTTCTTATTGTTTTATTTCACTGTAGAGCCCTCAGTCCCGCTCAAAATGTCTTAGATAGCTTTTTTTGTCCCACCACACACACACATGCGGAGACCTCATCTGGCTTAACTGGTGCCTCTAGAGACGAAACCTCTCATCATTACTCAACGCCTAGGTTTACTTCCATTGTACTCACATCCTACCATACCATTGTCAGTACATTATGCCCTGAATCTATTCCCCACGCCAAGAAACCTGCTCCTTTTATTCTCTGTCCCCAATGCACTAGACGACCAGTTCTTATAGCCTTTAGTCGTACACTTATCCTAGTCCTCCTCTGATGTAAAGGTTAACCCAGGCCCTGTAGCCTTCAGTTCCACTCCTATTTCCCAGGTGCTATCATTTGTTGACCTCTGTAACCGTAAAAGCCTTGGTTTCCATGCATGTTGACATCAGAAGCCTCCTCCCGAAGTGTGTTTTATTCACCCATTTGTACTTTTAAGTGACCTAAACTGGCATATGCTTACACCCCGTCCGTCCTACACTCTAAACTAGATGCCCTCAATCGCACACAAAATATCAAGGAACCTACTAGGCAAAACCCTAATCTGTAAACACGGGCACCCTCATAGATATCATCCTGACCAACCTGCCCTCTAAATACACCTCTGCTGTCTTCAGCCGACCACCCTTCATCACAGGTCAAACGACCACCCCTCATCACTGTCAAACACTCCCTAAAACACTTAAGCGAGCAGGCCTTTCTAATCGACTTGGCCCAGGTATCCTGGTAGGATATTGACCTCATTCAGTCAGTAGAGGATGCCTGGTTATTCTTTTAAAAGTGCTTTCCTCACCATCTTAAATAAGCATGCCCAAAAAACTAAGAACAGATATAACCCTTGGTTCACTGCAGACTTGACTACTCCTTAGACAGCACACAAACATCCTGTGGCGTACTGCATTAGTTGCATTACGCAACTTTTCAGGGAAGTCAGGAACCAATATACACAGGCAGTTAGGAAAGCAAAGGCTAGCTTTTTCAAACAGAAATTTGCATCCTGTAGCACAAAGTCCAAAAAGTTCTCGGACACTTTAACCTGTTGAGTGTAGGGGGCAATATTTTGATGTTTGGATGGAAAACGTACCCAAATAAAACTGCCTATTTCTCAGGCCCAGAATCTAGAATATGCATATAATTGTCAGATTAGGATAGAAAACACTCTAAAGTTTCCAAAACTGTCAAAAATATTTCTCTGTATACATCAATGTCGCTCTTGTTGCTGGTGATTCTCTGATCCACCTCAAAGCAGACAACACCATTCTGTATACTTCTGGCCCTTCTTTTGACACTGTTAACAAACCTCCAGACAAGCTTCAATGCCATACAACACTCCATCTGTGGCCTCCAACTGCTCTTAAATGTAAGTGAAACTAAATGCATGCTCTTCAACCGATCGCTGCCTGCACCCACCCGTCCGTCTAGCATCACTACTGGACGGTTCTGACTTAGAATATGTGGATCACTACAAATACCTAGGTGTCTGGTTAGACTGTAAACTCTCCGTCCAGACTCACATTAAGCATCTCCAATCCAAAATTAAATCTAGAATCGGCTTCCTATTTTGCAACAAAGCTTCCTTCACTCATGCTGCCACACACACCCTTGTAAAACTGACTATCCTACCGATCCTTGACTTTGGCGCTGTCATTTACTAAATATCTTCCAACACTCTACTCAGACTACATCCAATTTGCTATCACAGTGCCATCCGTTTTGTCACCAAAGCCCCATATACGTACTACCCACCACTGCGACCTGTATGCTCTCGTTGGTTGGCCCTCACTTCATATTAGTCGCCAAATCCACTGGCTGCAGGTCATCTATAAGTCTATGCTAGGTAAAGCCCCGCCTTATCTCAGCTCACTGGTCACCATAGCACCACCCACCCGTAGCACGCTCTCCAGAAGGGAAATTTCACTGGTCACCCCCAAAGCCAACTCCTCCTTTGGCCGCCTTTCCTTCCAGTTCTCTGCTGCCAATGACTGGAACGAATTGCAAAAATCACTGAAGCTGGAGTCTTATATCTCTCCCACTAACTTTAAGCATCAGCTGTCAGAGCAGCTTACTGATCATTGTACCTGTACACAGCCCATCTGTAAATAGCCCACCCAACTACCTCATACCCATATTGTTATATATTTTTGTGCTCCTTTGCACCCCAGTATCTCTACTTGCACATTCATCTTTTGCACATCTATCACTCCAGTGTTTAATTGCTAAATTGTAATTATTTCGCCACTATGGCCTATTTATTGCCTTACCTCCCTAATCTTACTACATTTGCACACACTGTATATAGATTTTTCTATTGTTGACTGTACGTTTGTTTATACCATGTGTAAATCGTTTGTCTCACTGCTTTGCTTTATCTTGGCCAGGTTGCAATTGTAAATGAGAACTTATTCTCAACTGGCCTACCTGGTTAAATAAAGGTGAAATTATATATTTATTTACTTTAATTGCAAAACTGCTCACTGCATCCAAGTTGCTTGACATAGGCGTTTCAATGAGCTGTCAGTCAAGATGAGGTCATCAATATAAGCTCCCCGCCCACTCAGCCTGTATTTTCCTACTTACTGGTAGCTAACCATGAGACAAAGTACTTTTCAGTATGACTGTCCAGGACCTTTAACACTTTCAAAAGTGTTATTTTAACACCAGTTGAGTGGTGTTAGTGTACATTTCAGACTTTCTGAGTTAAATGTACAAAATAGATTTTACTTTGCACGCTATGACTAGCTACCATGGCTCACTCTAAAACTTGGACATCGTAAGCACGAAGAAGTCTGCAGATAAAGTGACTCAAATGTTCAGCACAAAAATCTTTTGCAGAGAAACTCCGGGAAGAGTTGCAATATTTTTTTTTGCTGGAGAAACACTACAATACTGAATGTCTGGTTTCCCAGTTAAATAGGGAGAGGCAGTAACTTACGGGAAAATAAGGTTGTTTAGTTCCACAGCACAGTCTAATAGCCAAATCCTGTTGGCTTTTCTTGTTTCCTGAAAAATGTATCATTCTTTTGTTAGTCTGTGGTGAAAGCCTGACACATTCTTTTCTGCTTGGAGAGCCCTGTAATTGCTTCCAGCAGCTTCTGATGGATTTTCTTACACTGTTAGACTATTAGATGTATGTCTTTATTAAGCAAAATATTAACTTAAAGCTGTTTTATCGCAACTCAGATGAAAAGGTGGGAAATGTCTAGGTAATTCTCAGATGTCTCAGACAGTTACACAGCTAAAAACTGGCTGACTAAACTTAGTAATTAGCACGTTCATGATGCCTGCTTAAATCATCAGTTACCTTTAAAACAGACTCTATTGTACTGTGCCTTGTATCTCTCCCAGAAACATAGAGTTTTACTAAGACACCGAAAAAAGTGGAGACTGGCTAGGGGGGGGGGGGGGAGTGGGGGGGGTGGGTGGTGTGAACATCTGCTGTTCTATGCTCCTGTGTCCTATCCTGGGAGAGCCTAGGATAGGATGAGTGCTGTAGGAGCCCTCAGAAGGAGAACCAGCTCTTAGAATCTGGGTCTGAGTTTTGGGTCTTTGTCTGGCTGGGTGCATTCCATCCTCACTACACTACAGGCTCTGTCAAAACACCATCAGCTCTGGTTTGGTCTGGTCCCTCAGTGGGAATAATTACATGATGTATTGTTAGAGGAGGAAATGGGATATCAAAGACAAGCAAAAAAGTGGATAGATGTTAGCTATCACTTCTTGGGATATCATTTTTTACACTATAGGTTATAGTTTATGTAGAGGGCCCTGGCTAGATGGGGTTGAGTAGTCCTCAACAAGAGTTAACGGAGAACTTGTACGCTTCATATCTTTGGCTGGCTAGAAGCATGCAGAATATCCTCCTTTCATTCCTTCTCCATATATATCTCACTTGCTCTAAAGTCTTTGCAGGACACATTCCCCAAACTTGGCTCCAACAATAGATTTCAAAATGGTTTAAACAGTCGCCTTTTCCACTGAGCTCAGATTGTCTTCTCTGGGAACTGGAGCTTGTGCTCCAACAGCAGAGGAGTATCCAACCACACATTGTGGTGACTGACTCACAGACTCAGCATCACTCTTTCCACAGTCAATGCTACAGTATAGTACAACCCTTGGGCTCACATCAACACAGATGTGTGCTCTGTCACAACCATTGGCTGGGAATAATATAGGAATGGACAAAGCCATTGATCACATGACACCATTGATTCCTATGTGAAGACTCGATAGCGCATTTGAAGCCAGGGAAGTCGGGTTAAGATGCGCATGCACTTTGAGTTACTACTCCAGGTGGGGATGTTGCAGGCTAGCTCAGTGTTGCGCCCCCCCCCATTGAGTATCTCAAGTTGAAGGCTGCCCAGGTACTACAGGCTGCCATTAGCTACTAAATTATCCTCATAACTTCTTCTGTTTGCAATTTTTAAATAATCGGTTAAATAATCGAGGACATACATCTGGTGTAATAGAATACATTATTGGTACCATGATTCTCTTACAAAAAAAATGCTTTATTTACACAGATTGACCATGAAGTTTGACATTTTCTGTTTTTTTGCAAATGCCTGCAGTCTGCCTTGAACTTCGTGGCTCCAATTAGAGTGGGCAGTCATTCTCCCCTGGTCACAACACCCAGGCCTAGCAAATTCACACTCACTAATGGCCCTGGCTCTCTTGACCTGGGATGGATACATTGGGTTCATTTATCATTAAAAAGGATAGTAGTGAGGCAAATGTGGGGTTTAAGAGGTGATAAACCAACAAACTACAATTCACATTGCTAAACGTAAATAAAAAAATCACAAGAAATCCATTGCACTCAGGATTATTCTTAATTTTTTTTTTTTTAAAGAGCTGGTTACGGAATTCAGTCCTCAAGGCAAAGAAAGCACAAAATATTAATGTTGAGAGAAAGTACAACTGTTTCAATCTATTTAAGACAAAGTTTACAAAGAAAGTGTTTGAAGTGTTAGATCACTACCAGATGCATCTAGGCTGCACATGAGGGAAACTAGAGAAAATCAAAATGAATATACCAGATTCCCACTTTTACCATTTTTGGCTCAATTAAATGTACTGTATCCTTTCCTAAAATAACATGGCACTGCTGTCGTTTCCACCAAAAAGCTTTAGGTTAAGATATATGACATAACGTTTATTTGAAATTATAAGATTTATGGTGTAAAATTACAAGGAACGGAACCCTCTGACCTCCTTATGTACAGTAGCCACATGACAGTTGACTGGATCCCTGAAATGAAGTATACGTACATTTTTCTGTTTAATAAGCCAAAGTCAGAACAGTTTCCTCTTTGTGGTACCTGGTAACTCACTGGACCTGTCAGCAGGTATGATTCATGTCCACACCAGTCTCAACCTGTTCTTTTACAGCAATTCCTGCTCCTCCTTACTTGGAACACACACTCACTCTCTCACACACACACACAAACACACACCCTGGGACTTCAACACCTGACCAGTAGCTCAGTAACAGGAATTCACTTACAGCACATTCCTATTCTGTTCTCTCAGACTGGCAGAAAGTGTCAAGCAATATTAGCCCCCCCCCGAGTCTCATCAATATCCATTTAAGAGAGATTGATCAAATCTTTATATAGGCCTTTTTTATAGTCCTTCTGATGCAATACTGAGGATGAATTATCCTAATGACTTTGTAATCCCTAATCACATTCTCTGCCTTTGCGCAAGAAATTGTACACCGGAGACAACAATGATGAGTCAGCAATGGTTAGCTTAACAATTTGGTTGTTGAGAGACGCAAGTGAAAATCATGGAGAAAGTTACACTGTACAAAAACTCAATCCTGAATACAATTCATAGTCTCATCACTATTCCAATGTTGCCATTTGTCCTTAGATCTCTACAGTATGTATCTTACCTGGCTCCCCATGGCTGCCATGTGTGAGTCTCTCCCAGGTGAATAATGGCAGAACGTGGCCAGGCAGAATGTCTCCGTCAGGCAGCAGTCAGCCAGGATTCCTCTGGTAAAAACATACAGGAGGTTGGAAGGTGTTCTGTCTCGCTGCTGTACACTCCCCTTCATCAGGGTGTGTACACACATACCATGTTGACACACACTCTGCTTCTCATCTGCCTCACAGGTTTACACAGGAGCAGAAAGCTGGGCTGGGGTGAGTCCTTCTACCCCAGGGGAGCTGATATTACAGTAATGCCTTTAAAGTTCTATCCACACACAATGTACAAATATTTCCATTTGAATTCACCCTAATTATACTCACTGTAAGTCATCATCCGACCTACCCATATGGTGGGGGAACTTATCTGTTCTGCACCAAATATGCACAAACTTAGTAACTTATTGATTATCTTTTGGTAGTTAGCTGCAAAATACAATAACAAATTAATTAGACTTAGGAGGAAAGTCAGGGAGACTTGTGTTTACTAGGGCTAGGTCTGTTAGCCGTGGGTGGAAAATCAGTTCCTGATAATGGGGATTAATGCTCTTTCATCTTAACAGTGTATCCCACATGGCCCTGGGCATTCTCCACTGAGATACCACAGCAGAGAGGACACACAGAGATAAAGAAGTCTGGAACAGAATGAACCTCCCTAGGCATCATCCTACGCTAACAGGCAACACACCCGTTGTAATTAGAAAAAGGCAGAATTGAATTTCTCAGCTAAAGACCCTAAAACCTGCGGGATTGATTGCAAATGTTTGAAATAAATGACCGATTTCATCATCACAGTGGTGTGATCTTATGGGTCTGAAGTAAACATACCTCCCTGAGGACAAGTCATATTTGATGCTAACTGGACTTTTTTGGTAACATGGCAGAAGGCTCAATGAGGACCTTAGAAAACCTTGAGGAAATTCCCTCAGTTTCAGTGACTCCAATAAAATGAAATGACTACTTATTATCAAGGCCTATCTTCTGCTTAATTGCTGCTTGCTTTCACTTGACATTTCTTTGATACATAAAACGCATAATTATATGGTTGGAAACTAGATTTATCGCTCAGGGTCTCCTGCTTTGTCTGAGCACCAATGTTTTACCCCAATCAATTTAGCAAGCATTAATATTGAAATTAAGACATGCCTTGGAATGTTAACTAACAGCCTTCAGCGTTTTCTCCAGTGTGTTGTACACTCTTCAGACAAAACGGTTTCAAAAGGGTTCTTCGGCTGTCCCCATAAGATAACCTTTTTTCGTTCCAGGCACACTCTACTGAATGTTGGGTTAAAAACAACCAACCAACTCGTTACCAAGCGTTGATTGGTATCAGCTGTGTAGTGCTAGGGCAAAACAATGAAATGTGAAACCAGGTGGGGACCAAGAACCGAGTTTAGGAAACCCTGATTTTCTGTAGCTATGATGCACCGGGTCAGATCAGAAGACTGTAGTTGGGGCTTAGTAGGAGCTTGGCTTTCAGATAGTTATTTTTGCTCACTCGTGAGAGTAAATAGAATTTCAATGAATCTGTTCTGTTGTAAAGTCAACACATATTACGTTTAAGCACGGACACTTTTGGGGTTTTATTTGAGGTTTATACAAGAGTATGAATCCTTTAAGTGCCTCTGCATATCTGGATGTTGGGTTAGTTACTGCTTAGTTATGATATCTAAAAATAATGCCATTTAATTTGATATTACAATGTGTAAGGTGCAAAATAATTGGAATGTGCAGTGTACAAATTAAACATGATGAACAGGAATGATATTTCCTCTCACAGGAGGCCAAAATAATTATATAAAAAGCCATGCCCGTAAAAGGCCATGCATTATTAATTTATCCATCAGTTGTTGTTTTTTTCACTTTCATGCTGGGTTGACCCAACATGTATGTATTTATATATATTTTTTATTTTCCAGTCCATAGGTTATTTTTAGGAGGCATTGCCTATGTGTGGGGTGGCATTTAGATTGTTATTGTTGGCCACCCACGAGAGTAAATGTCATTCCTCTTCATCATGTTGCTTACATTTCCTGAAATATTATTGCCTGTTACATATTTTAATATACAATAAATAACATTTAAATATCATGAAGTGTTAACTAAGAAATATACTTTTGTTGGTAAAACAAAAGGTGTGGACTAACAGTGAAATGGTTACAGGCCCTTCCCAACAATGCAGAGAGAAAGAAAATAGAGAAATAATGGAAAAGTGAAGAGCCAGTGTAGTTGGATTCAATCTTAGTCCTGTAATGATGCTTTGCTTGTTTGTTGCTTCATCGGCAGGGCGTAGCGGGAGTTCTTATAAACATCTGAGTTAGTGTCCCACTCATTGAAAGCGGCAGCTTAGTACTGACGTTGCCGGTAATCCACAGCTAATGGTGGGGACAACATCATCGATGCACTTGGCATACACATAGGCACTTGAGACAGTCAACTTGTGTTAAGACTCACTACACAAAAAAAGTGTCAGTGCTCATCCTTAGCATATACTGAAAAACACAACAGAACAGATTAACCGGAATTACATTTACTCTCACAGGTGGTAAAAAATAGCTATCTGAAAGCCAAGCACCTACTAAGCCACACCTCCAGTCTTCTGACCTCACCGGTGGATCATAGCTCAATAACCCACCTGTGAGAGTAAATGTAATTCCGGTTAATCTGTTCTGTTGTGTTTTTCAGTATATGTTAAGGATGAGCAAATGTGTTCTGTCCACTCTTTACCCAGCGTTGGGTTGTTTTTAACACATAATTTTTTAGAATGTAGAACCCTTTATCATTCCAGGTAGAACCCCTTCCAGAGAAGGTTCTACATGGAACCCAACAGGGTTCTACCTAGTACCAAAATGGTACTACAAATGGTTCTCCTAAGGGGAAAGCCAGAGAACCCTTTTAGGTTTAGATCGAATAAAAGGCGCAAGAGTGTAGCAATTACCTTTGGTGAATGTGTACTGAACAAAAATATGAACTGAACATGTAAAGTGTTGGTCCCATGTTTCATGAGCTGAAATTAAAGGTCCCAGAAATGTTCTACACACACAAAAATATTATTTCTTCCAGAGTGCAGAAATTAGTTTGCATCCCTGTTCGCATTTCTCCTTTGCCAAGATAATCTATCCACCTGACAGGTGTGGCATATCAAGAAGCTGATTAAACAGCATGATTATTACACAGGTGCACCTTGTACTGGGGACAATGTAAGGCCACTCTAAAATGTGCAGTTTTGTCACATAACACAATGCCACAGATGTCTCAACTTTTGAGGGAACATGCAATTGGCATGCTGACTGCAGGAATGTCAACCAGAGCTTTTGTCAAAGAATTGAATGTTCATTTCTCTACCATAAGCCGCCTCCAATGTTGTTTTAGAGTTTGGCACTGCGTCCAACCAGCCTCACAACTGCAGACCACATGTAACCACACCAGCCCAGGACCTCCACATCCCGCTTCTTCACCTGCAGGATCATCTGAGACCAGACAGCTGATGAAACTGAGGACTATTTCTGTCTGTAATAAAGCCCTTTTGTGGGGAAAAACTCATTCTGATTGGCTGGGCCTGGCTCCCCAGTGGGTGGGCTCCCCAGCTCTAGAAAGAGTCTTGGTGGTTGCAAACTTCTTCAATTTAAGAATGATGGGGCCACTGTGTTCTTGGGGACCTTCAATGCTGCAGAAATGTTTTGGTACTCTTCCCCATATCTGTGCCTCGACACAATCCTGTCTCGGAGCTCTACGAACAATTCCTTTGACTTCATGGCTTTGTTTTTGCTCTAACATGCACAGTCAACTGCGGGACCTTATATAGACGGGTGTGTGTCTTTCCAAATTATGTCAAATCAATTGAATTTACCACAGGTGGACTTCAGTCAAGTTATAGAAACATCTCAAGGCTGATCAATAGGAACAGGATGCGCCTGAGCTAAACTTTGAGTCTCATAGCAAAGGGTCTGAATGCTTATTGTGTTTCTGTTGTACATTGTTAATACATTTGCAAACATTTTGAAAAACCTGTTTTCGCTTTTATTCAGCTTTGATGAAATATATTCTTCATACTATAAAATAACATAAAATAACGCCACGGAATTTTAAGCAAAAGCATGTCTTCTAAATGAACTATTGTAGTCCACAGCCATATGGCATAGCCAGATCAGGACCTGACGTAAGGACACCTCAGCGTATGTTACTCTGTTCTTCTGAAATAGACCACATTTTCTTCATATAATGCTTCTTTTGACCTGTCGAAAATAAAGAATGGATTTACGTATGTAGGCTATATTACGTGGATTTATTAGACTTTTAAAAATGTAGATGTTCCAAAGGTCTGCATCAGTGGCTTTTGTGGAAGCCAGGAGATGCAATATGTGTTTATGTTAATTAACGGTCAATTACTGTGAGACCGACAATCCCCGGCTGACGTAATTTCGTGTCCGCCAAAGCCCTAACCGTAACTCAGTAAAATAATTGAAATTGTTGCATTGTGATATTTTTGTTTAGTGTACATCTGAGAAACAATGCAATGTTTCTAGTTATTTACTTTGAGATATTTGTTTTGTTTTCCCCTGGAATTTGTTCGTCTTGAAACCCAAGAAAGTTACCGAAGGGGGAACAAGCTAACTGTATTCACTCGACTACTGTGATGATGCTTTCACTATGTAGTCTCACCTGTAACAACACAGATGTGTGGTCTGTAATATAAGTTGCAGAACATTCAATACAATAACTATTTCCCAACCCGACATTACTATTTTGTTGATGTCTCAAGAAACATTGCAAAGCAAGTGTAGTTATGGAGAACAAACAAGCACTGCTAAGCAATATTTCAGCTTCATTCTATTTTTTTTACAGCCTAGTTCTAAAATGGATTATATATTTTTTTCTCCCTCATCAATCTATAGACAATACCCCATAATGACAAAGCAAAAACATTTTTTTAGAAGGGTCTGAATACTTATGTTAACGCCATATTTCCGGGAATTTTTTGTAATACAATTCGCAAATGCGTTACAAAAAAATACCCTGAAATATCACATTTACATAAGTATTCAGATCCTTTACTCAGTACTTTGTTGACGTGCCTTTGGCAGTGATTACAGCCTCAAGTATTTTGGGTATGGCTCTACAAGCTTGGCACACCTGTATTTGGGGAGTTTCTCCCAAACTTATCTGCCGATCCTCTCAAGCTCTGTCAGATTGGAAGGGGAGCGTAGCTGCAAAGCTATTTTCAGCTCTCTCCAGGGATGTTTGATCGGGTTCAAGTCCGGGCTTTGGCTGGGCCACTCAAGGACATTCAGAGACTTGTCCCGAAGCCACTGCAGTGTTGTCTTGGCTTTGTGCTTAGGGACATTGTCCTGTTGGAAGGTAAACCTTTGCCCCAGTCTGAGGACCTGAGAGCTCAGGAGCAGGTTTTCATCACGGATCTCTGTACTTTGCTCCATTCATCTTTCCCTCGATCCCGACTAGTTTCCCAGTCCCTGCAGTTGAAAAACATCCCCACAGCATGATGCTGCCACCACCATGCTTCTCCGTAGGGATGGTGCCATGTTTCCTCCAGATGTGACTCCTGGCATTCAGGCAACAGAGTTCAATTGGTTTCATCAGACCAGAGAATCATGTTGCACATGGTCTGAGAGTCCTTTTGGTGCCTTTTGGCAAACTCCAACTGAGCTGTCATGTGCCTTTTACTGAGAAGTGGCTTCCATCTGGCCACTCTACCATAAAGACGTGATCGGTTTCCGAATGCACTGTGTCTGTAGCTCTGAGAATTACTGCTCCTTGTTGAAGTTGCACAATTCTCTGGTAGGAGTTGGATGCTCTGTGTCTTTATTGGAAGTGGCTTTTGGTTACTATGATGAAGTAGAGTGCTAACACATTTTTTAAAAAAAAACAATTGTTAAGAATCAGTTGGCCAGAATAAGGACATATTGAGGTTAACCCAAACTGATCTCCTGTCCCACCATGTCCAAAGCATCTGTATCCCAATTGTGCTAAAGTACACTATGTCGACCCAAGGACAGATCATCTAAATAGGACAATCGAAAAATGACCTCTCTCCTAGAGGATACCAATATTTAAAATGTTTTTCAAAGTTCACACACATACGCTACATGCAGTGGTGTAAAGTACTTAAGTAAAAAAATACTTGAAAGTACTACCTAAGTCATTTTTTGGTGTATCTGTACATTACTTCGCTATTTATATTTTTGGCAACTTTTACTTCTACTTCACTACATTCCTAAAGAAAATATTATACTTTTTACTCCATTCATTTTCCTTGACAACCCAAAGTACTGGATGCTTAGCAGGACAGGAAAAGGGTCCAAATCACATACTTATCAAGAGAACATCCCTGGTCATCTCTGCTGCTTCTGATCTGGTGAATTCACTAAACACATGCATCTTTTGTAAATAATGTCTGAGTGTTGGAGTGTGCCCCTGGCTATCCATACATTTTAAAAACAAGAAAATGGTGCTGTCTGCTCTGCTAAATATAAGGAATTTGAAATGATTTATTATTTTACATCTACTTTTGATGCTTAACTATATTTGATCAAATACAGTTACTTTTGATACTTAAGTATATTTAAAACCAAATACTTTTAGACTTTTACTCAAGTTCTATTTTGTGACTTTCACTTTTACCTTAATAGAAAGTTACTCAAGTATCTATATTTTTACTCAAGTATGACAATCAGTACTTTTTCACCACAAAGGTACGTGGACATTTCATGAGTGGATTCGGCTATTTCAGCCACAGCCTTTGCTGACAGGTGTGTACAATCGAGCACAAAGCCGTGCAATCTCCATTGACAAACATTGGCAGTAGAATGGCCTGTACTTAAGAGCTCAGTGACATTCAACGTTTCACAGTCATAGAATGCCACCTTTCCAAGGTGGATGCCACCTTTTCACAGTTCATACATTTTCTGCCCTGCTAGAGCTGCCCCGTCAACTGTAAGTGCTGTTATTGTGAAGTGGAATCGTTAAGGAGCAACAACGGCTCTGCCGTGAAGTGGCAGGCCACACAAGCTCACAGAACGGGAGCGCTGAAACGTGTAACGTGTAAAAATCATCTGTCCTCGGTTGCAACACTCACTACCGAGTTCCAAACTGCCTCTGGAAGCAACATCAGCACAATTACTGTTCGTCATGAACTTCATGAAATGGATTTACAAGCAGCCGCACACAAGCCTAAGATCACCATGCGCAATGCCAAGCATCGGCTGGAGTGGTGTAAAGCTCACCACCAATGGACTCTGGAGCAGTGGAAGCTGGCAGTCCGATGGACAAATCTTGTTTTGGCGGATGGCATGAGAATGCTACCTGCCCCATTGCATAGTGCCAATTGTAAAGTTTGGTGGAGGAGGAATAATGGTCTGGGGCTGTTTTTCATGGTTCGGTCTAGCCCTTTAGTTCCAGTGAAGGGAAGTCTTATCGCTAAAGCATACAATTACATTCTAGATGATTCTGTGCTTCCAACTTTATGGCAATAGTTTGGGGAAGGCCCTTTGCTGTTTCAGCATGGCAATTCCCACTTGCACAAAGCAAGGTCTATACATAAATGGTTTGTCAAGATCTGCTTGGAAGAACTTGACTGGCTTGCACAGAGCCCTGAGTTCAACCTCACCAAACACCATTGGGATGAATTAGAACACCGACTGCGAGCTAGGCATAATCGCCCAACACCATTGCCCTACCTCACTATTGGTCTTGTGGCTGAATGAAAGCAAGTCCCCGCAGCAATGTTCCAACATCTAGTGGAAAGTCTTCCCAGAAGAGTGGAGGCTGATATAGCAGCAAAGGGGGGACCAACTCATGATTTTGGAATGAGATGTTCGACGAGCACGTGTTCACATACTGTTGGCCATGTAGTGTATCTACAGTGCCTACAGAAGGTATTCATACCTTATTATTCCACATTTTGTTGTGTTACAGCCTGCATTTAAAATGGGAAAAAATGATCTCACCCATCTACACACAATACCTCATAATGACAAAGTGAAATCATATTTTTAGACATTTTTGTGAAATGTATTGGAAAAGAAACTCAGAAATATCTCAATTACATAAGTATTCCCACCCCTGAATCAATTACTTCGTAAGATGCACCTTTGGCGGCGATTACAACTGTGAGTATTTTTGGGTAAGTCTCTAAGATCTTTCCACATCTGGATTGTACAATATTATTCTTATTCTTTTTTAAATTATTCGAACAACAAGCTGATTGTTGATGGTTGCTAGATAGCCATTTTCAAGTTTCGGCATAAACTCTCGAGACGATTTAAGTAAAAACTGTAACTAGGCCACTCAGGCGCATTCAATGTCATCTTGGTAAGCAACTCCAATGTAGATTTGGCCTTGTGTTTTAGGCTATTGTCTTGCTGAAAGGTGAATTTGTCTCCCAGTGAAACAGACTGAACCAGGTTTCCCTCTAGGATTTTGTGTGTGCTTATGGATTTATTGTGATAATTTTTTCCTTAAAATCTCCCTAGTTCTTGCCTATGACAAGCATAGCCATAACATAAATACACAAAGCGTGGTACTCAGTGATGTTTCATGTTAGACTTGCCCCAAATATAACGCTTTGTATTCAGAACATTAATTTCTTTGCTACATTTTTGGCAGTATTACTTAAGTACCTTGTTATAAACAGGATGCATGTTTTGGAATATTTTAATTCGGTACAGGCTTCTTTCTTGACACTGTCATTTAGGTTAGTAATGTGGAGTAACTACAATGTTGTTGATCCATCCTCAGATTTCACATATCACAACCATTAAACTCTAACTGTTTTAAAATCACCATTGCTATCATGGTAAAATCCCTAAACAGTTTCCTTCCTCTTCGGCAACTGAGTTAAGAAAGACACCTGTATCTTTGTACTGACTGGGTGTATTGATACACCATCCAAAGTGCAATTAATAACTTCACCATGCTCAAAGGGATATTCAGCGTCTGATTATTTGTTTACTTTTAATTCTTCATATCTACCAATCGGTGCACTTCTTTGCAAGGCATTGACAAACCTCCTTGTTCTTTGAATCTGTGCTCACTACTCGATTGAGGGACCTTACAGATCATTGTATGTGTGGGCTACAGAGATTGGGTAGTCCAGTTAAATCAAATCAAATTTTATTGGACACACACATGGTTAGCAGATGTTATTGCGAGTGTAGCGAAATCATGTTATCCACTGTTATTGAACACGGAATGAGTCCACACAAATTATTATACGACTTGTTCAGCACATTTTTACTCCTGAACTTATTTTAGGCTTGCCATAACAAAGGAGTTTAATACTTACTGATTTAAGATATTTCAGCATAACATTTTTTATTACTTTCTCAAATTTTCTAAAAAAACTAAATTCCACTTTGACATTATGAGTCATTGGGTGTAAATCACTGACACAAAATCTCAATTTAATCCATTTTAAATGCAGGTGATTACACTACAAAACATTGAAAAGGTAAAGGTATGTGAATACTTTTTCAAAGCACTGTCTTTTCATTTCTTATTACACTGAAATAATATAATGGGAATGAAATAAAGTGTGTTAGCTCAAATGCAAAAATACTAATACTGATTATTACCTCTGAGGGTTTAGAGCTTGACGTAGTCACCTCATACAAGTACTTGGGAGTATGGCTAGACGGTACACTGTCTTTCTCTCAGCACATATCAAAGCTGCAGGCTAAAACTAAGTCTAGACTTGGTTTCCTCTATCGTAATTGCTCCTCTTTCACCTCAGCTGCCAAACTAACCCTGATTCAGATGACCATCCTACCCCTGCTAGATTACGGAGACATAATTTATAGATGGGCAGGTAAGGGTGCTCTCAAGCGGCTAGATGTCCTTTACCATTCGGCCATCAGATTTGCCACCAATGCTCCTTATAGGACACATCACCGCACTCTATACTCCTCTGTAAACTGGTCATCTCTGTATACCCATCGCAAGACCCACTGGTTGATGCTTATTTATAAAACCCTCCTAGGCCTCACTCCCCCCTTTCTGAGATATCTACTGCAGCCCTCATCCTCTACATACAACACCCGTTCTGCCAGTCACATTCTGTTGAAGGTCCCCAAAGCACACACATCCCAGGGTCGCTCCTCTTTTCAGTTCGCTGCAGCTAGCGACTGGAACGAGCTGCAACAAACACTCAAAATGGACAGTTTTATCTCAATCTCTTCATTCAAAGACTCAATCATGGACACTCTTACTGACAGTTGTGGCTGCTTCGCGTGATGTATTGTTGTCTCTACCTTCTTGCCCTTTGTGTTGTTGTCTGTGCCCAATAATTTTGTACCCATGTTTTGTGCTGCTACCATGTTGTGTTTCTACCATGTTGTTGTCATGTTATGTTGCTACCATGCTGTGTTGTCATGTGACGGTACACTGCCTTGCTATGTTGATGTCTTTAGGTCTCTCTTTATGTACTAGCGTTGTGTTGTCTCTCTTGATGTGTGTTTTGTCCTATATTATTATTTTTAAAATTATTTTTACCCTGTCCCTGCAGGAGGCATTTTGCCTTTTGGTAGGCCATCACTGCAAATAAGAATTTGTTCTTAAATGATTTGCCTAGTTAAATAAAGGTTAAATAAAATAAACAATGAACATGTTATTTTGAATAGCAGACATTCCTTCTGTTTTACATGGAGAGGTAGCTGAACAGAGGTCTAGAAGACTGAATATGAGGTTAAAACAAGCACCTCAAATGAAATTAAACATATATTTTTTTGTCACGAGCCGAATACAACCTTACCATGAAAAGCTTACTTACAAGCCCTTAACCAAGAAATAAGAAATAAAACTAAAGTAAAAATTAAATAAAAAGTAACACAATAAAATAACAATAATGAGGCTATATACAGGGGGTGCCGGTAACAAGTCAATGTGCCGGGGTACAGTTTAGTTGAGGCAATTTGTACATGTAGGTAGGGGTAAAGTGACTATGAATAGATAATAAACAGCGAGTATCAGCAGTGTAAAATCAAAGGGGGATGTCAATGTAAATAGTCCGGGTGGCCATTTGATTAATTGTTCAGCAGTCTTATGGCTTGGTGGTAGAAGCTGTTAAGGAGCCTTTTGGTCCTAGACTTGGCGCTCAAGGTACCGCTTGCCGTGACAATTTTTTGGGCCTTCCTCTGACACCACCTCGTATATAGGTCCTGGGTGGCAGGAAGCTTGGCCCCAGTGATGTACTGGGCCGTATGCACTACCCTCTGTAGCGCCTTACGGTTCGGACGGAGCTGCCAATTGAGAATGAAACAAAGCAGATCTGTCAGGTGTTCTGTCAGTCTTAGTGAGAGCAAGAATGTTTCACATTAAATTACTAACAGAAGGAAGGCTGAGAAGGAAGGCTGTAATTATATGTCCTGGCTGAATACAGGATCAAGGAATACACCGAGCTAAATGTGGCAACGTATAAGTAGAAACTTTACTAGACCAATGTCACTGTAGCATTTTCATTTTATTTGTATGGGGACAAACACCTTGGCCAGGAAGAGCATGAGGAGGAGCAGATGGGTTGGTGCACCCACAGTGCTGGTGTCTCCGTTCTCACCAGGACCCTGGCAAAAGACAAGGAGAAAACGTCTGTCAGGTTTGGCCAAGGTACTTTATGCAGATGACTTGATATGTGTCCTACTAATCTGAAGGATGACTTCAAATTAGTAATGTTTTTTTTTTTTGGTGGGGGGGGGTGCATTTGATTTAGGGCATTGCCTGTTTATGCTATTTAAATAAGTTCACTTATCTCAGTGCAAATACCTGAATAAAATATCAAGGAAAGCAGTTTCCTAGAATATATATGTTGTCCTGCGCCTTTCAAATATAAAGGTATTGCTCAGAATCAAAAGACTGGCAACAAAGTGCACCCAATTCCTTAAGCATGTCTTATCTTTAAAAGTCATGGTGATAATCTGAGTCAAGTGAAAAAATGTGGGTCCTCTTAAGAAGATTTTGAATTGGTGTAGGCTAAGAGGCTTAATGCAATCAGTGTTAATCCTTTAATCGGAAAGAACCTTTTCTCTAACATAAAGTGGTGTTCACTTCCTCAAATGGGTGTTTCTAATGACTCTTTAATTGGTAATGAGTGTTTTAGTAGAATACTAGTAGAAATAGCGAGTGATCAGCTCGATGCGTCAGAAGTTCTTCTAGTAGGGATAGCAGCTAATAATAGCAGTACTAAAGTAAAGCAGCATAAGACATTATGTTCGGGCTGTTCAATGTTTCCATTGATCACATTGTTAACAAAGCATGTGACAGATCTACTGAGACTGGTTGTGGAGTGGTGACATATTCTCCTGCTCTTGAATAAGTTGTAATGGATGTTCTGTTGTTCCTGCATCTCCACCCACAGTCTCAGCTACAACCTTCCTTTGTCCTCTCTGCAGCTGCTGCTGCCAGGAAACAGGTAGGATGGACCCCCTGTGAATGAATCCGACTCCTCTCCTCCCAGCCAGCGGATCAGCATGCATTTGTCAGTACAACCCTGATAAGAGGTGAAATCAAATATTTCTGATTTGTCAATTGGCTCTACAGTACATTGCACCAATCTCTTCAGAGCAATGTTGTTTTCCTATGATGCTTTTCTATCCCAGACCTGGTCTATTTCTTCTTAGAGAGGATGGATTTGCATGTGTGGTGGTGGAGGAAGGCCTGTTTCACTCTGTAGTGCAGATGGAAAGTGGAAGTGGAAGTAAACAGCAGTGTGGTTGGTTGGATTGGTTGGATTCCCTATAAAATGCATCCAGACATCCTGCTCTCTCTCTCTGGCCTGGTCAGAGAGTGTGACGAGCTCTTTGGTGGCCAGAGTGGAATAGCAAAGCCTTTACACAGCTGTGGAGGCAGATATGGCCCACGTAGTTTAACCACATTTCTCAGTGCTGAGTAAATCCCCTGGCTTTGCCTAACAAGGAGTAGACTGCTTTATTATGACAACAGAAGCCAGATGTCCTATTTTGGCAATTGTTCCAACGAAGAGCAGGGTGACGACTGGACATTATATTCAGCAGCACATCTTTAACACACCCACTTGGAGATCTTGTTGAATAATGCACAAAGGCCTAGTGATCTTTTACTTAAACCAAGCTTCAAAATTGTATTACTCGCAACACTGTCTGCATTGAGAGACTGAGCAGAGACTAGGGTTACAAAGGTAGGTTATATTACTGGAAACTAAGTTTACCAGTAAACTACCAGAATTGTGTTATCTTTCAAGGATTTTATGTAATCTGGCTCCTTTGGGTACTTTAGATTATCACAGGTGTCTGTAATAGTCTCTGGACCTCTGTGACACTTTCTAAGATTATTCAAAAATAATAGAATGACAAATCTGTAAACTAAATATACACCATCAACTTAGTGAATAGCATTGGTGTTTAAACCACCTAAGGTCGATGTCCGCGTCCCAGTGGGAATCTAATTAGCATAATAAAAAATTCCCCCCCAAAATCTGTCAGTTAAATCTAGAGATATCTGTTTTTTTTTTTTTATATTGGATGCCGCCTCCGCCTATGTCGCCCTTCGAATCTGCTGTGAAAGGTGATAGAGCTATTGCGGTGTTTGTCAGACAATGAGACAAACCCTGAAAATCGGTCTTCTCACAAAATCATCTGTAGCGTTCCGAACGGCTTCTAAAATATTATGTCAGAGTGTGATTTGGGGCATTCTATGTTTCTTTATTTCTATGTTCTGGCCGGGTAGGGTTCTCAATCAGGGACTGCTGTCTATCGTTGTCTCTGTATATACAAAAATTATTTGATCAAAATGTTTTTTTTGTGTAACGGTATTCGTCGTCTGAAGAAGAGGAAGAGGAATCATCGGACCAAAGCGCAGCGTGGTAAGTGTTCATGCTTTTTTATTGACACTGAACACTATAACAAAAATAACGTAGAGAATAACCGAAACAGTCCTGTAAAGTGCAAAACACTAAACAGAAATTAACTACCCACAAAAACCATGTGAGAAAAAGCTACCTATGTATGGTTCCCAATCAGAGACAACAACAGAACAATGAACAAACACAACACCAGGCTGTGTAAGGGCTATTTGACCAAGAATGAGTGTGGTGGAGTGCTGCATCAGATGACCTGGCCCCCACAATCACCCGACCTCAACCAGATTGAGACGATTGGACCGCAGAGTGAAGGAAAAGCAGCCAACAATTGCCAGCATATGTGGGAACTCCTTCAAAACTGTTGGAAAAGCATTCCAGGTGAAGCTAGTTGAGAGAATTCCAAGTGTGTGCAAAGCTGTCAGCAAGGTAAAGGGTGACTACTTTGAAGATTCTAAAATTACTACATGATTCCATATGTGTTATTTCATAGTTTTGATGTCCTCACTATTATTCTACAGTTTTGAAAATAGTACAAATAAAGAAAAACCCTTGAATGAATTGGTGTTTTTCTCTTGCTCCATATGATTTAACTACTAAAAAGCCAATGACATTATAGACACAGATATAATAAATGAATCCTATATATTAATATAATGTGTACACTGTACAGTCATTTTACAGTATAAATTACCAAAGTTACAATTGATTGCCATATATTTGCTGTTCATGACCAAAATTACTGGTAGCTTTGGTAAATTATAGATAACGTTGCAATCCAACAGTAGCTGAGACACACGCTGTAAATAACCAAAACCTACAAAAAGGAAGATACACAACCATTTATGGATATTCAGCAAAATAACATAGGTATTGCAACCATGGTGAAGATAGAATGTTATAATTTAGAAAAAGTTGAAATACAGAAAATATTCCTAAATGTCCTTATTGTAATAACAAAATTCAAAGATATGCAACGCAGGAAAACACGATCATCGAGAACAGGACATTCCGTTTGGTCATGGTTCCCTCTTGTGGCCGTTCAACTAAATGATTTGATCTAGGTCACAATAACATCAAACACTGTATCTTAATTTACAACATCTATATGCTCAAATATTTAGTATAATCTCACAAAAATCATACTCCACCCTTAAGCAAACAGAGTTAAGTGGCGAAAGGACCATATAGGATTGGGCATGATAACTCACCCCACCCATAATAAGATAAGCCAGTAATCAGGAAGCGAGCTTGCCTGTGTTCCAGTCTGGGGAGAGGAGAGGTGAACTCCCTGTGGTTATGTCTGGGACCCTCTGGTCCACTTCCTGGTTTGTGAGAGGGGTCTCTCAGAGACCAGACAGCTCCGGCACTTCATTACAGTGTTGAAATGTGCCAGAATGAAATCTTTATGGAGTCTGCGGAGAAGCTGCAAAAAGAGACACCTTCCGCTCCAGTTCATTAGAGTGTGAACCACTCACATTGTTCCTGACTTCCCTTTACACAGAATGGGCACATAAGAAGTAATAGCGAGAATAAATCATTGTAGTACTTGTAGTAGTTGGAGCATACTGACAGAACTCTGTGAAGTAGAAATTAAAAGGCATTTTAAAGACAGTAAGAGGTTATTGCCACATAGAAACTAAAAATGGTGCAGAAGGTTATATGTATAGTTTTACAGAGGATGATAACAAGATGATAAAATTACTAATATCACATCATGGAAGTCCATAGGAAAATGAACATACAGTGAAACAATCAGGCGGAAGAAGGGTTCAATAATACAGTCTTAAAGCAGCTTGATTAGAATAAAAACATGTCAATACTGATGTTGCACAAGGTACTAAAGCACGACTATTAGCATTAGCAACGTAATGTTAAGTCAAGGTGAACATGAACAAGTCTTACTAGCATGACTAGCCATCTCAGAGACAATACTGTGGTTGTTACTAAGGCATAATGTTTGGTCAGGACAAACAAACAATATTTCCCTGCAAATATTCAAACAACAATGGAAAAAAACTCAGTGAAAGTCATGACCATATTTATATCTTAGTATAGTGCCTTCATTCCCCCTCAAAAGCTATAAAACAATTGTAGGGGAGAAGAAAAAAACAAGCTAGCTTGGTACATTTCATGACAGTGGCATTGGAGCCCAAACTGAGTGATGCTTTTCTCTTTTTCTATACTCCGTATTGTGGAATTACATTCATAATGTTCTGTATCTTCCAGTTTCATTTTTCCCTTTAAATAATCTAAATAGTTACATAGATGACAGTTACTGTTTTATTTGGATGCGTGAACGAATCAATGACTATTACAATCAGTTGCAGAAGGCCACAAACATTAAAATGAGTTATAACTTATAAGTTCAATACCACTGTCAAAAAACACAAACACTCCATTTTCATTTGTTTGGCAATAGCTCCACCAAGATACAAATAACACAAAGACACTTGCAGCATCAAACATAATTGGATGTCATGTTTCACTAAGAAAGTTGTATTTTATTTTGGTTATAACATATCTGCATTATATCTCACAGGGTGATATTACAATATAAATATAAGCATTACATGTAGCCTATTAGTACCAATACGTTTAGGATACATTCAGATTCATTCTCACACCATTGTTCTGAGTTGAAATAAAAAATTAAAAAAACATAAAGGAAAGAAAATTAAGTATTCAGTTACTATGGGTAAACAATATTCAGATAGTCACATGTCAGTGATGATAATTTGCGTCTCTGTTGGGGTACTGTCTTAGTGGCAAAGTGTTGGAGTCAGACTTCTGAAATATGAAAACTGTAAGACACACATCAAGAGCGAAATGACAACATTCACTCACAGACAATTGACACAACTCAGTAAGTTTAACCTACAATTTAGAGAAGGACGAAGTAGTTAGAGCGAGTGCGTATAAACATCACATCTACTCTCTGGTAGAGTGTATTGTCTGCTGATAGGGCAGCTCCTATCTGCCACCTTTCCTTCTGCAACTCTGGGCTGCCTGACACCTTCCCTTCCAGAGGAGGGGGCCGTAGGGGCCACAGTCTGGGGCCCAGGGCTGCTGTAGCCCTGGGGGGGGGGGGGCAGTTATGGATTCTGTTTGGGTCACACACCCAGGTTAGTGCGTGGAAAGTTAGAGGGGAGGTGTGGAGAAGTTCCTCTGAGTGGTCCAGAGTAAGAAGGGGGATGCCTTCCATCCACCCTGCCGCCAGACCTGCCTCTGAGGGAGGGACTGGCAGGCTGTCCCATTCCACCCATTAGCGCAATGTCCTCTGGGCTGCAGCCCCCTGGTTGGCCCGGTGGTCAGTGAAGTAATAACAGGTCTGTATCCTCCAATCTCTGCCCTCTCTTCGTCAGAGGGCTACTGCTGCAGCAAGTCACTGGGGGATGTGGCCTGCACTCAGGCATACCAATTGAGGTGTAAGTTCATCTGACACGCTGTTTGCTGTTGTTACCTTGGTGACCGTCGAGTCCCTCCAATGAGCCACAAGAGCTGCATTCTGAAACGTCGCCATGGGAAACTGGGGGAAACCATTTACACATAATCAAAGTCTTATCTCCACCTAGTGAACATGTAATTTATTCTAGGTGGCAGAGTTTCAAAGAACAAAGAATGAGACATACTATTCAAAGACAATGAACGTACCAGTGATATGATGATCCATAAACCTTTTCCTTAGAGAGGAATGCCAGACAACCCAGAAATGTTAATCAGGTGTGTCTAATAGAAAACATCCGAAATATTCTTCATATTAAGCAGCAATATACAATACAGTGTATTAATGCTATTTTCAGAGATGAAATGGCCAACAACTTGATCATTGGGCAGCTCCGCACCTCTCTGATTCAGAGGGGTTGGGTTAAATGTCGGAAGACACATTTCAGCTGAATGCATTCAGTTGTACAACTGACTAGGTATATTCCCCTTTCCCTTTGCCTGTGGATGGTGAGTGGTACTGTAGCTGTCGCTGGGACAACCTTTGACGTGGCCCACCAGTGTCTACTGCTCGGGGACCTTGAAGAGCTTGTCAGAGAGGGGGCTGCTGTCCCCCTGGTCTTGGGAGAGCAAGAGCTCCGACAGCACTGGAGAGTTCATTTCATAGGGGGACACATCCGCACTGGAGACCTTGTTGGAGTCACTGGAGCAGCGCCTCTCACTCAGAGAGAAGGGATCCTCAATCATCAGCAGGCCTGGACCACTATTGGAAAGAGGAGAGAGACATTATGAAGAAGAATCTGCGCCCTAGTTACAAAGTATGCCATAATGTACAGATAAGGGGGGAACATTTGTAGTTCCACATAAAGCAATTATAATTGATTAGCAAATAATGTATTAATCATTACTCACACATTTGTACATGTTAACCTATTTGGTCAGACATTTATAAACAACTTTCAAAGTATTTAATAATGATTTATAAGATCATTCATAACATGTTTGATATAGGCCTTCATTAACCAAATATTTTTGCCCACGGTCTCATCTAGTGTGGGCTATTTGGACTTTAAAAATACTTTAGAAATCTTTGGAGTGACCAGTGAAATTTCTCCCAAAAAGGAGCACATGCCATTGGTAGACATTCCAGCAGTACCTGATGCTCCTTAAGGTCTCAACATGGCACCTAGAACATACAGTATCAATGGTTAAACAATAAGCACACAACACAGAGGATGTTTAAAACCATTTTATTCCAAAACAGTTACACTGTTGTAATAGTTTGATGTATAACTTCACATACACTCTATGCTGAATAAAAACTGTTTGTTTTTTTGGTCTGAAATGCTAACATAAGCTTTCTCTGCAGTGACTTTTCTACCAAAATCAAAGTGTGGATTCCATTCACTCTTTATAGCAGTTAAATCTCAGTTAACCCAAAACTAAAATCTTAATTTGGCATCATCTGGTCAGCTGCATGATTAGGTTCTGGGTCCATACGTGTTAGAAATTGGGAGCTCCGAATTGCAAAGTCTCCAGCCTTGCAAAAGGAACAATACACACAAATCCAAAAAATGAAAATGAAGAAATTAAGAAATATCAGAACAAGCAATGTCAGAATCTGGAATATAAATACACACTATCGTTCAAAAGTTTGGGGTCACTTAGAAATGTCCTTGTTTTTGAAAGAAAAGCACATTTTTCATACATTAAAATAACATCATTATAGTGTACACATTGTTAATGTTGTAAATGACTATTGTAGCTGGAAACGGCTGATTTTTTAAAAGGAATATCTACATAGGCGTACAGAGGCCCATTATCAGCAATCATCACTCCTGTGTTCCAATGGCACATTGTGTTAGCTAATCCAAGTTTAGCATTTTGAAAGGCTAATTGATCATTAGAAAACCCAGCATCCTGGAGTTGCCTTTTCACTGTTGACGTTGAGTACCCACAAAACACAAGTCTCAACGTCAACAGTGAAAAGGCAACTCCGGGATGCTGGGTTTTCTAATGATCACTTAGCCTTTCAAAATGCTAAACTTGGATTAGCTAACACAACGTGCCATTGGAACACAGGAGTTATGGTTGATGATAATGGGGGACACATCCTCCAGTGCGGATGTGTCCCCAACTAGACTGCGAGGGTGAGGGTGTGATTGTCCCTCAACCTTGTCTTCAGCCTCAGCAGCATGATGTCCAGTCTCTCCAGCCACTGTTTGCCATTGATACCATGGGGACAGCCTCTATAGACTGCCTGGTGCACAGGTGACATGTCTACAGTGTCTGAGAATCGACAGTCCACCAGTGTCCTACAGACAGAGAGAGAGAGAGATATTATTATAAAACAAATCAAATTAAATTTGATTTGTCACATGCCTCATAAACAACAGCTGTAGACTAACTGCTAAATGCTTACTTATGGGTCCTTTTCCAACAATGCAGAGTTAAAGATAAAGGTCCTGAGCTTGGTGATGAGCTTGGAGGGTACTATGGTGTTGAATGTTGAGCTGGAGTCAATGAACAGCATTCTTACATAGGTATTCCTTTTGTCCAGGTTGGGGAGGGCAGTGTGGAGTGCAATAGAGATTGCATCATCAGTGGATCTGTTGAGACGGTATGCATATTGGAGTGGGTCCAATTGGACAATTGATCTGTGTTTCAAATTATTTGGGGGCAAAAGTCGCCTATTACTGGTTACCGGAAACCCTGGTACGTTTGTATGGTCACTGTGGGGATGACATTGTCGACGCACTTATTAATGAAGCTGGTGACTGATGTGGTAAACTCCTTAATGTTATCTGACGAATCCCAGAACATATTCCAGTCTGTGCTAGTAAAACAGTCCTATAGTTTAGCATCTGCTTCATGGGACCACTTCCGTACGCAGCGCGTCGCTGGTAATTCCTGTTTGAGTTTTTGCTTGTAAGCAGGATGAGTACAGTCTTAGTGTCAGCATCGGTTTGTGATGGTAAATAGACAGCTGCAAAAATTATAGATAAAAACTTGACTGGTAAATAGTATGTTCTGCATCTTATCATGCAGTAGTCGAACACAGGTGAGCAAAAACTAGAGATCTCCTTAATATTAGAGATCGGTTTTGACGATGAATAGAAGCACCAGCAAGATTTATAACTACAGTTGAAGTCGGAAGTTTACATACACCTTAGCCAACTACATTTAAGCTCAGTTTTTCACAATTCCTGACATTTAATCTTAGTAAAAATTCCCTGTCTTAGGTCAGTTAGGATAACCACTATTTTAAGAATGTGAAATGTCAGAATAATAGTAGAGAGAATTATACTTCAGCTTAAATTTTTTTCATCACATTCCCTGTGGGTCAGAAGTTTACATATACTCAATTAGTGTTTGATAGCATTGCCTTTAAATTGTTTAACTTGGGTCAAACATTTCGGGTAGCCTTCCACAAGATTCCAACAATAATTTGGGTGAATTTTGGCCCATTCCTCCTGATTGAGCTGGTGTAACTGAGTCAGATTTGTAGGCCTCGTTGCTCGCACGCGCCTTTTCAGTTCTGACCACAAATTTTCTATAGGATTGAGGTCAGGGCTTTGTGAAGGCCACTCCAATACCTTGACGTTGTTGTCCTTAAGCCATTTTGCCACAACTTTGGAAGTATGCTTGGGGTCATCAGACCAGAGGACATTTATCCAAAAATATGATCTTTGTCCCCATGTGCAGTCTGGCTTTTTTATGGCGGTTTTGGAACAGTGGCTTCTTCCTTGCTGAGCGGCCTTTCAGGTTATGTCGATATAGGACTCATCCATTTTACTGTGGATATAGATACTTTTTTTTGTACCCCACATAGAAACATCCAGCATCTTCACAAGGTCCTTTGCTGTTATTCTGGGATTGATTTGCACTTTTCACACCAAAGTACGTTCATCTCTAGGAGACAGAACACGTCTCCTTCCCTAGTGGTATGACAGCTGCGTGGTCCCATGGTGTTTATATTTGCGTACTATCGTTTGTACAGATGAACGTGGTACCTTCAGGCATTTGGAAATTGCTCCCAAGGATGAACCAGACTTGTGAAGGTCTACAATTGTTTTCTGAGGTCTTGGCTGATTTCTTTTGATTTTCCCATGATGTCAAGAAAAGAGGCACTGAGTTCAAAGGTAGGCCTTGAAATACATCCACATCCACAGGTACATCCACAAGAAATTTGTGGATTGGTGGAGTTTTAATGACTCCAACCTAAGTGTATGTAAACTTCCAACTTCAACTATATGTCCGCATTCAATCACGACTCTGAGAAACAATGAATATTATATTTTTTAGGTCCCGTTAATTCTTATTTTGAGTCCAGGGGATTAGGGCCTGGTCCCGAGTAAGCAGAATGTCCAGAGCTTGTTAAAGTAGACATTTTCGTCCAAATCAATGTTAGTGATCGCAGTTCTGATGTCCTGAAGATGTTTTCGGTCATAGGAAATTATGGCACTACGTAAATCATTAAAAGTTACCAGCTAGACCAGGATGAATACCAGTCATAGATATTAGCTAACTGTCATCATAAGGGTTAGGCTTCAGGCTTAGGTTCCATTAATTCTTGCTTACTATTTTTAGGAATCATATCACATATAAACAGACACCTAATGAGATAGCTAGCTATGTAATCAGTTATCTAGCTAGCTAGCTAATAATTATATGGGTATCATACATTTTACTAGTAAAATAACAATCCTCTCTTAGTTGTGGTAGACACAAATTGAATCAGACACTAGGTTGTTCACTTGAGCTCTTAGCTAATACCAATGACAAATGCTCTTTAAGCATTTTATTTTGTGCAGTTACTGTGTCAAAGAAAATTTAAATCAAAAAGACAGAGGCAAGAGATGAGCTAAATCATGTAGGCTAGCTAGCTAGCTACGTCGTCTCGTTTTTGGCTGACTGACTATTCGGCTTGTAGCAGAAGTTCATTTCACAGACTATAATTTCATCAATCGGAAAACATACTTGAAAATTGACAGATTATAATTACCCACATAAAAACGAATTGTATACAGTTTCTTACCTTACTATTGTTATCCTGATCTCAAAGTTGTGAGAAAACTTTTAGGTCCAGTAGAGGCGAAGCACCTCCCGGTGGCAGCATTCATTGTCTTTCAGTCCCGCACTAAAACTCACAACTTGCTCAATTCTGACAATGACACACTGGCATCAGTCATTAATAGGGGCAATTCAAGAGCTCTACACATACTTCTAATAAACTTTTTTTAAATATAAATATCCCCAAAATAGAGATGTTTCTATGTTAAATGCACATGTTTAGTATTAGTGGATGAAACACATTTCTTTGCTTAGCTTTACTTCCTGAAGTGTTTCCATTCCCCTGTAAGGGTTGCCCTATTGCCTGGGGCAAGTGAACTGAACAGTCAGCCAAGTTGAGCCTGCTCTAAAGTTGCTCCAAGTGTTGTTTTTTTAAAACTGAAAACAACAAAGCTGTAAGGAATTCCAATGCCTAAAATGGATCTTTCTGGTTCATTCCAATTGTTCAAGTGTAATACGGATAATTTATGGCAGTTATGGAGTTGGGCAAGTTGAGCATGCTCTGTGGCTGTCCCATTAGGCAGGGTATTTTTAAACTGAAATCAACCAAACTAAAATAATTTGAAACGGGGTGTCTCGAAACAAGTTAATATCTTTACCTGCTACACTGGAAGTGTAACTTTTGGTCTGGGCGAGCTGAGCGCGAGCCACTTTATCCTTTTACTCCAGACTGAGATACTCTATATAGGGGTAACTTTACAGGCCACGCTAGCTTTACCCTCATGTGGGTGCTAACAAGCTAGCAGGCATGCTAGGTAGTGCTACGTATCAACAGCCAATGTAAACCAATCCAGCAGGGATTGGAAGCTACAGTATGTTGAGCTTCGATTAGTTCTTCGCACCACAATATAGCAGATTTACATTAAGTTAAGCTTTGCCCAACTTCAGTGCCGTCCTGTTCAGCGCACGTACGTACGCACGCACGCACACACACGCACGCACGCACACACGCACACACACGAACCGCACTGCACTCTGTTCAGAAGGCCATAGTGCGAGGCCATCTAAGCACACAGAAGGCCACACACTCACGAGTGCTGAGAAGCCTTCCTCCGCAGTAGGTAATCCACCACATCAGGATCCGTCTCCAGCAGACTCATTAGAACCTCATTCTGCAGGTCAGGAGGCACCTGGGAGGGCCAGAAGTACAACATCTTTAACTGGACATCTAAATTTAACTGAGTTGGTACATCTATCTCATTCTGTGTTAGCTTAAACTGGATATGTACAGTAACTCCCTCAAGAAACAATCAGCTGCTCAGATGTAGGCCAACTTTTGAGCCAGATATTGACACAATGACGTACAGTGCATTCGGAAAGTACTCAGACCCCTTGACTTTTTCCACAATTGTTACGTTACAGTTGGCCAAAAAGCATTTAAAGACTCTCAGACCACGAGAAACATGATTCTCTGGTCTGATGAAACCAAGATTGAACACTTTGGCCTGAATGCCAAGCGTCACGTCTATAGGAAACCTGGCACCATCCCTACGGTGAAGCATGGTGGTGGCAGCATGCTTGTTGAAAATCTGCTCCAGGGCACTCAGGACCTCAGACTGGGGTGAAGGTGCACCTTCCAACAGAACAACGTCTTTAAGCATACAGGCAAGACAATGCAGGAGTGGCTTCGGGACAAGTCTCTGAATGTCTTTGAGTGGCCCAATCAGTGGCCGGACTTGAACACGATCAAACATATCTGGAGAGACTTGAAAATGGCTACGCAGCGATGCTCCCCATCCAACGTGACAGAGCTTGAGAGGATCTGCAGAGAACATTGGGAGAAACTCCCCAAATACAGGTGTGCCAAGCTTGTAGCATCATACCCAAGAAGACTCAAGGCTGTAATCGCTGCCAAAGGTGCTTCAACAAAGTACTGAGTAAAGGGTCTGAATACTTAAGTAAATGTGATATTTCAGTTTTGTATTTTGTATTAATTAGCAAACATTTCTAAAAACCTGTTTTTGTTTTGTCATCATGGGGTATTGTGTGTAGATTGACGAGGGGGAAAAAAACAATTTAATCAATTTTAGAATAAGGCTGTAACGTAACAAAATGTAGATATATCAAGGGGTCTGAAATCTTTCCGAATGCACTGTAAATATGTACTCTGAAACACTAAATTACAAGAACTGACACAAGGATGTGTCCAGAGATTGATAATATCGCTCAAGATTTACAGCAGTTCATGTACAGTTTGAAGCTACAGTACCATATGTTAACGCATGCTCATATTAGATTATTGCTTAGATTAAACAATGGCCAAGATAATGTTGTGTACAGGCTAACATGTTTTTGTGTTGGAAGGTCCTACAGACTAAGGTTAAGAAAAATAGAGCTAGGTTAAACAGGTCATCCACAGTTTCTACATCCATACTCACTGGTTCTTGACGAATATAACTTATAAATGCCTCATGAGCTAAATTCAACTGTTGTACCCTATCAGAAACTAAAATATAAACTTATTTTACTCCAATGTTTTTAAACCTTGTAAATGTAAACAAATACTATTTATTGCCTCAAAATATACAAAAACTATAATTTGTATATCTTGGATGGTCAATCCTTGCTCTATTTATGAATTTAAGAGTGTTTACATTTCTCCAGGTCCATCCCTCAGATTTTTGTGGATTGCCTCTTTAAGAAAAAAAAAGCTTGGTCCGAAAGGAGACTGTAATAATATTCCTTAAGGGTCTACACCTGTGCGTCTATCTAAGTAACATAATAAAAAAATCCCCATCAAAATCTGTCAGTTTAAACTAGAGATATTTTTTTGCATGGGCTGTGTCTCAATCCACCACATCTGACTATGTCGGCCTTCTGCATCTGCGGTGGAAGCTGGCTGAGCTACAACGGTGTTCGTCAGACCATGAGACATCCCTGAAATTGGTCTTCTCACGAAAATGTCTATAGCTTCTGAACGGTTTGGCCTACAAAACTAATATGACCACTTTATGGAATGATGAGACTCTCACGAACATGATGGTGTTTTGCTCTATGACCCCCACAAGTGTCATGGGACCCGTCTGAATGTAACCTATACAAATGAATGGTAGTATGGCGGTAGTTTTGAGAAACAAACAAAAACATTTCCTGAGCTTTCTTATATCTTCTAGATAGGACAGACACGTCAAAACTTTATAATCTATTTTTTGACTGTCTTTTTTTGCCATTTATGTATGTGTTATTCAATGCGTTTCTATAAGTAGGAAGGGCTAAATTCAATGTTGTTTTAATTTAAAAAATAATCCATGTTCCAAAAAGTGTTTGGTTATCCTTTTCTTAGACATTACCAGGACACGCAAAGGAGTGAAAAACAACGGCACGAGTTCATTAAGCCTCTCTGTACTGGGGCTTGGTTTAACGAGACTTAAGCCTTCTCCAAAATGTATAAATGTCATGTTTACATTTCATTAGATGGAGCCACTCTATTAAGCTTGAGAATTCCTCTAAACACAACTCTTCCTGGAATGGGGAGCAGTGACTAAGAGAGTGAACTTGTTTGTCAGCTGTGCCACTTTTTTACCCTGTCGTCTATCTACTGTGATAAAAGCTTATCTATCTGTCCATTGGAGCCATGTTCTAGCGTTTTCCATAAGAGATAGCTTACCATGAAGAGGGTCTCGTATGTGTTGATCATCCTCTGTACCACGCCTATGATGGCTGTACTCTCCTCGGCACGGGCAAAACTCTGCACAGCAAACTCCTTGTCCAAGCTCTTTTGCTTGTGTAGAAGGTTCGGCCCAAAGACGGTGGCCAGGTTGAGCGATGTCATCTTGTTCCCTGTTATCTAAAGTGGACAATGCTGGATTTGACACTAAAACGATGAGCACGCACACGCACACACACACACCTTTCTGGGAAGCTCTCCTAACTGCGCTGGCATACCTGAGCTCCTTCTGCTCGGCAGGATTAAAGCTGTTATGCATCGTCACGAAATACCCAGTGATAACAGGATGAAGAAGTTTGAATTTATTTCATTCTGGCGGTCTGACCAGCAGCCCCTCAGCCTCAAAACTCACAGGCCTTGGTGCGTGATTGCAAGGAATTATCCTCTGACCGTTTGCGATTAAAGGAAACATTTCAGGATTATACTGAAAGCTACAATGATGGACGTTAAATTTGAAAGATTATTCAAGGTGACGATGAATAAAAACTTCAGATGACTTTTGAGTCTTTCTTTTAAGTTGAATGAAGAATAACCACAGTCTTATAAGTGATTGTTGTGGTAGCAAAGGAACACAATTCATGCACACGGCTGACTTGAAGACTTCTCCTGTCTCACCCAAATGTGTAGACATATTCACAAACTGAGAGGAGTGTGGGAATGAATTTGCACTTAACCTGCCCTGTCAACATGAATAATGCCATGTCTGTCAATCAGAATCAGAATCAGAATGTCAATGGATCCTCAACATGTACTCCACTCTGCTCTAGTTTCGGATGGCAGAAGTACTACTACTGCATGTTATTAACTATGTATTCCGTGCTGTAATGTAAAATGCTGCCAGTATTTCAAAAGATGACTATGACCTTGTCATGGATATCAAATACCCAACATTGGATGTACTACTACAACATTCATGAAATTTGATTCCAGACGAAGGGAGAAAAGGACAGTAAACTTCAGCCATTTTATTAGACTACTGATATCCCAACCAGCGTTCCTGTCCTGTCCTGCCCTCCTGTCCTGCCCTGTCTTGCCCTGTTATGTCCTCCTGTCCTGCTCTGTCCTATCCTGCCCGTACCTGCCCTTACCTCCAGTCCGTCCCTGTCCTGGCTGTCCTGGGCATGGGCGGCCACCGTGGCCAGGAACTCCAGGAGGCGTTGCAGGGTGTCACTGTTGCAGGGTGGGAGCAGGCACATCAGCAGCTGCATGGTGATCTCCTGGTCTGAATGGTCCAGTACTGCAGAGGAGGACACGATAAACCTCATCACAACTCACTCTCATTTCTTACAGCTACAGAACAAGTTGACCTCGCTTAACGATAGAGATTATGTAGGAATTAGCTGTCTGAATTATGAGCGAATTGTGAGCTTTCTTATTAACAGGCTTAAGCAGTGTAGGAGTGACTCAACATCCTTTACACATGGAGTTGATGAATGCTATGTGAAGTGTTGTGCTGAGAGTGTGGCAAAGCATTTGAGTTATACACTGTAGCGGATGTAGTGTACATGAATGTGGGATATGGGGCCAGCGTGGGCTGCTCAAGTTTTAATGTCATGTGAACAAGTACAGTGAAATGCCTTTCTTGCTAGCTCCAAACCCAACAATAGAGTAATCAATATCAATGTAACACTAAAAATAACATAAGGTAGAACAAAAACACACAATAAATAAAATAAAAAATAGGAATAACACGAGAAAATAAGAAGCTATGTACATGGTCAGTTCCAATACCACATTTAAAATATGCAGGGACACTGGAGTGATAGAGGGAGATATATATATATATATAGGGGTAAGGTGATTAGGCATCAGGATATGATAAATAGAGTAGCAGCAGTGTAAATGATGATTGTATGTGATTGTGTGTGCGTGCGTTTAGTCAGTATAAATGTGTGTGCATGTTATGTGCGTGTTAGAGTGTCAGTGTGCTTGAGTGTGTAGGTTCCTGTGAGTGTGCATAGAGACCGTGCAAAAATATAAATAAAATACAAGGTTCATATGTGGTGTTGATGAAGGCTATTTGATGTGCGGCGGTGAGATTGTGTATTATTGCGGTATGAGGTTTGAAGTATGGGCTTAGCAACATGTGATCTTGTGATGTGTAGCCAGGCAAGGGAGTGTGTGGGTTCCTCACACATGGTGTTGATGAAGGCGGTGTAGAGCTCCCTGGTCAGTAGGGGATCAGGCATGTCCCTCAGGAACTCCTTGAGCAGCGCAGCCACATCATGGACACAGTGCTCCTCATCCAGTTGGACCTCCACACCCTGGTCACATTCCTCTCTCAGCTGAAGACAACAACACGACACAACATCCACCACAGTTTAACACTAGAAACATACTACGAATATCATAGTGTGTTTAATGCGCACTCATCTACTTGTCAACCAGCATTTTCCAGTGAAACCTTACCTGCCGTACCCTCTTCTTTGAGCTCCCTACACGGAAAATGCCAACAGTCTGTAGACCTAAATTAAATGGCGAAATAGAGGACAAGTTTGCTGTAACAACAGGCAAAGGGTGTAGATTAATCCAGTCACGATTAAATCCTCTGCAAATCATATCGCCTTCAGTGAATGATTTACATGAAAGTCTGAGTTGCCTGACTTCTCAACTCTGAATTGGGGCACAATATGCGTAAGAACGACTGCAGTATATGTACCATGTTTCTCCAGGTACAGGCAGCAGCTCTCCACTACCCTGGGCACCTGTCGAAAGATGTGGTTGAGGCTGAGATTCTTGTCCCTCTGCTTCTTCTTGTTGCTGGGTGTCTCGGCTGGCAGGGACAGCTGCAGGACCTCCAGCAGACGAGACTGGTTGTCATCCAGGTCAGTGATGTAATCCACAGACACTCCTCCCTTGCCAGATACACACAGACACAGGGTTGAGTGAGTCAGGGGTTGGAACCGGTTCAGGGAACAGAGACGAAAACCAGAAAATAACTAACATTTTCGAGGAACAGAACCAGAACAGAGAACGAAAGGGATCTATACTGTTCCAGAATTTATATATATTTTTAAAGCATAGGAACTGGTTAATAACGTTCTGGGCATTGTTTTCCAGTCCAACAAAAAACGCTACAAAGTGCCTATGTAAAGCCCTCACTGTCACTCAGAAACTTATTCTAGTGTCTGGCTGCCTGCTAGCTGAAAATCTTTGCCTGTCAATTTTAGTGTTCCTCAAGGTCCCGTTTTAGGACCACTATTGTTTGCACTATATATATTTTACCTCTTGAGGATGTAATTCGAAAACATAATGTTAACTTTCACTGCTATGCGGATGACACACAGCTGTACATTTCAATGAAACATGGTGAAGCCCCAAAATTGCCCTCGTTGGAAGCCTGTGTTTCAGACATAAGGAAGTGCATGGCTGCAAACGTTCTACTTTTAAACTCATACAAAACAGAGATGACTGTTCTAGGTCCCAAGAAACAAAGAGATCTTCTGTTGAATCTGAGAATGAATCTTGATGGTTGTACAGTCGTCTCAAATAAAACTGTGAAGGACCTCGGCGTTACCCTGGACCCTGATCTCTCTTTTGATGAACATATCAAGATTGTTTCAAGGACAGCTTTTTTCCATCTGCGTAACACTGCAAAGATCAGACATTTTAGGTTAGACTACTGCAATGCTCTACTTTCCGGCTACCCGGATAAAGCACTAAATTAACTTCAGTTAGTGCTAAATATGGCTGCTAGATTCCTGACTAGAATCCAAAAAATGTATCATATTACTCCAGTGCTAGCCTCCCTACACTGGCTTCCTGTTAAGGCAAGGGCTGATTTCAAGGTTTCACAGCTAACCTACAAAGCATTACATGGGCTTGCTCCAACTATCTTACCTACACGTACGCTACGGTCACAATAAGCAGGCCTCCTAATTGTCCCTAGAATTTCTAAGCAAACAGCTGGAGGCAGGGCTTTCTCCTATAGAGCTCAATTTCTATGGAATGGTCTGCCTACCCATGTGAGAGACGCAGAATCTTTAAGTCTTTATTGAAGACTCATCTCTTCAGTAAGTCCTATGATTGAGTGTAGTCTGACCCAGGAGTGTGAAGGTGAACGGAAAGGCACTGGTGCAACGAACCACCCTTGCTGTCTCTGCCTAGCCGGGTCCCCTCTCTCCACTGGAATTCTCTGCCTCTAACCCTATTACAGGGGCCGAGTCACTGGCTTACTGGTGCTCTTCCATGCTGTCCCTAGGAGGGGTGCGTCACTTGAGTGGGTTGAGTCATTGACATGGTCTTTCTGTCTGGGTTGACGCCCGCCCTTGGGTTGTGTCGTGGCGGAGATCTTTGTGGGCTATACTCAGCCTTGTCTACAGTATGGTAAGTTGGTGGTTGAAGATATCCAACTAGTGGTGTGGGGGCTGTGCTTTGGCAAAGTGGGTGGGGTTATATCCTGCCTGTTTGACCCTGTCCGGGGGTATCATCTTTGAGATATCGGCTGATGTAAGAAGGGCTATATAAATACATTTGATTTGCCACTTGCCAGCATCTGTCATTTTGTCTTTGATTGACATGTTTCAGCTATATTTCAGGTTGACATTTTAAATGCTTCAGCTATATTTCCGGATGACATTTAGAACTTTTAAAATTTCATCCTGAAAATATAACTGAAGCATGTCAATCAAAGACAAAATGGCAGATGCTGTGTGTAGGCTACCTGGCCCTCCCCTTCCCTCTGAAGCATGCATAGTCTTCTGAAGTTACAGGCCTGATTCAGAAATTAGGAAGATAGATTTTTATTAGAGAACAATTATGAACTTTTTCAAAGCTAGTTAAGGATACTATAGTTTCACATTGGATTTATTAACTACCAAAAGGTAAGATGTGATTTTATTTTAATTTTGGTGCTGCTCTGCACACACAAGCTTGTTAGTTAGCTAGCTTTTTAGCTAGCTTTGGTCTAGCTCTCGAAAACTCATTATGTGTAATGTAATGGAACTGAGAGTCATGATCAAGGGCTAGCTCTGTTCCAACGTTAGTTAAGCCATCTCTCTGAAGTTCAACAACATTCAAAGTTACTTCAGAAAAGCTGCTCCTTTGTAGGTATAATTCTGTGGGCCTAAAAGATTTTAACCGGTCCAGAAGTTTATTTTGCTGGTCGGAACAGTGGAATGGAACAAAACATTTTTGGGGGTTCTGTTCATAACAAAACGATTGGAAAATAATTTTGGTTACAACCCTTGGTGTGAGAACAGTACCAACATATGGAGAGGTGATGGATAGCATACGGTGGCTAGCCTAGCATCAAGTGCATGGCATAGAACGATGGATTAAGTAATGCCATAGTTCAATATGGGGAAAACACCAAATTTCCCAGAATGTATTAGTTTAAATCTGAAGTTGACCCTGAGGCCTTCAAAAAGAAGCCAAACAAATGAAATGGTTGGTGGAAATATAATACGCTATTCTAAGCGGCAGGGTAGCCTAGTGGTTAGAGCGTTGGACTAGTAACCGGAAGGTTGCGAGTTCAAAACCCCCCCCTGACAAGGTACAAGGTACAAGGTACAAATCTGTCGTTCTGCCCCTGAACAGGCAGTTAAACCACTGTTCCTAGACCGTCATTGAAAATAAGAATTTGTTCTTAACTGACTTGCCTAGTTAAATAAAGGTAAAATAAAATTAAAAGAGTATATGAACATTGTTTTCAGAGAAAAGTGATACATTCTTTGGTATCTGGGAGTGTGACCTGTCACGTTCAAGGAAACTCCCATGTTCTATGACTGAGTGGAATTTCTTTGAATTGCACTGCATTAAATTGTACTTCCTGTCAATCAAACAAAAATTCAGATTCTACATCATGTCGGGTGTGGCAGAATCATTTTGAATTTAATCTCATGGGTTGAATGAGACTGAATTCCAAAATTCCAAAATTGAGCCCAACCCTGCTAGCCAGCTATCTAAACTTGTACTAATCCTGGTCGAATTACTAACCAGGGACGCAGGGACCCTGAACTCCAAGGGTGTACATAAATGTTGTTTGTCACTCTCATATATCTTAATATGGCATAAGTCATGGAAAATGTGTAGAATTTCAGGAAATAAGCTGTAAAACTGCACATTTTATTCTCAGCCCTATGGCAAAATGAGTAGAATTGCAGAAAATGTGCTTTGAAACTGCAACATTTTCTCTATGCCCCATGTAGAATTGCAGAAAATGTACTTTATAAATACACACATTTTTCTGTCCGCCATCAACAGTGGGCATCTAAAATGTTTTGCCAGCGAGGTAGGTGGGCCCCTCAACCAGAATACATTCAGGCTCCTGATGTGGGTTTGTGAGAACAGCCCACACATGTAAAAACCTACCCTCCTGCATGTGCGTGGTGGTGCCTCGGGCGTGTTGGGCAAAGGGGACTCATTGGGCGTTTCGGAGTTGGAACTGAGGGAGGAGTTGCTGCTGGACAGCTCCTTGTCCTTAGTGCTCCTCCAGGAGGTGAGGTGCAAGAGGGAGCAAATCAGGTCACTGGCGTCCCGGTGCTCCTCTCGCTGGGTCTGGAGCTCCTGACGCTGCTTCTGGGCACGGTCGTTAGAGATCACCTGTGACAGCGTTATACCGAATGCCTGGGGCATAGACTCTGTGGTGCGGGGGAGGGACAGGAACAGGAAAGTTAATCTTCATCATTAGCTTCAATTCAATCATAAATCCATACACTTGCTTCAAAGTATTTCATTTTATTTAACCCTTACTTTACCAGGTAAGTTGACTGAGAACACATTGTCATTTACAGCAACGACCTGGGGAATAGTTACAGGGGAGAAGAGGGGGGATGAATGAGCCATTTGGAAGGGGAAAACAATGCAACATCTACCTTATGGGGATTATGAAGTTAAATCTACTGTAACTGTACTTGCCAAAAAGCCTGCATGGCTATTAACCATGCCTCCTTTTTTGCCTTCTTTAAATTTCCCATAGGAACTCTAATTGAAAAAAAACCCCAGACACTATAGATTATTGGGGAAATGTAGTGTTTAACCTAAACAATATCCCCACTATGTATCCACTATCCTGTCAGGGGACGCAGAGTTGGGGATTTTTCTCTTTATACACAGGGAGAGAAAAGAGAGGGAGAGTGGGATAGGGCTGGCCATGCCCGAGGATAAGCTGTGATGACTGAGCCACCTCTCAAGATTGTTTTTTGTTATTTCCTTTACCGCCCAGCCGACAGAGAGAACTCACATTCCTGTGAATGAACATTGTTGCAGGGGGCAGGGCAGCAGTCGGCAGTGCAATTATTGAAGCAGCCCCTTCTACTGTATATTTTCTCTGAGAGCTCGGCAGGTAGAAACAGCTGAGAATGCCTGCTCCAGTGAACTCCAGTGAAATGGATCAAAGAGTCAGTTCTCCACTGTCAACGGCTGGCCGGGCCAGTGTGTGAGAAAACAGAGCCCAGCTGGACAACAACAACCCACTGGGAACAGAAGTCAGTTGAATATCTAGTTTAGATTTACATTTGTGAATTCACATAATGTGCACATTGCATTTACATAAAGTGAATTTAATGTGAAATCAACAAAAAAAATGTCACTGTCATTGGATTGTGGAAAAGAGATACAATTATTTTACGTCGATGACGTGGAAACAACGTTGATTCAACCATTGGGAAAGGTATAAAGGACTCAGTGACTATCCCACAGCCTTGAACTGAAAGAAGCCATGTTAATCTTCAAAGGGTTGGAAAGTACCTTTTTCTTTACTCTTCTCTTTCGCCAATGAATCCAACTTCCTCCTGAGTGACTTCTTATGCTTTTGACCATCTAAGAAAAGAAAGAACACAGATGTCATGCAAAACTTCCTAACATTCTACCAGATATTACCATACTTGTTACATGTCACTTCATGACTCAATATTACATTTCCATGTTCTCGTCACAATCTGAAAGAGGCTTCAAAATCTCCTTAAACAGACAACCCAAGCTTAAATCATGTCATATTTCAAATGTGGTATGTGAATCCTAGTTAATAGTCTTCTTTCAATAGCACTATGGAGGTCACATGTGACTTTCCACAGAAACATGCCTGCCTTTACTGTCCTGTCTTACCTAACTCAATCCATATGTAGACCGGGTGAATTTAAAGTCTGCTACTTTTCAAATGACATTTAATGTGTTTTTCCAACAGTTAATTTTTCTTGCTAGGGTTGCAAAGCTACTGGTAATATGCCAAAGTTACCGGCATCTTCAGTAATTCTGGTAATTAACAGAAAATCTATCTTAACTTTGGTAATTTATACTTGAATAACTGTAAAAATATAGTGTTCATTTATTATATCTGTGTCCATATTGTCCATGAGTTTCTAGTAGATCGATCACAGGTTCAAGAGAAAATAGCCAAATGAATGAAAAAATAGTCTTATCCACTATGGTGTTATTTTAACTCTTCAAACTATTGTCTTTTTTCACAACTGCCATCAGTTTGACACCAAAACATTGACAACAAATACATACTGACATAGTCAAATAGATTTAAGCTTGTAAAAACAAAGAAGGAAATATGCTGAAACTTTTATTAAACTTTTATTAAACGCCAATGGTTTCCATTTTTTATTATATTTTTTATTTATTTCATAATCATGTGATAAGACCACATGCGATAAGGCCACACAGAGGACTATTACAGACCCCTGGGATCATCTCAACTACTCAAATGAGCCACTAGATGTATTGTGATATTACATACAGTGTTAGGATCTTAATTTGAGCCAGTTTGCTACAGAAGGAAAATAATCCTGCAGCAACACCTCACGGCACAACGCCTCTCCCCCACGTGACCTACTTGTGTGTATGTACTGACTGATAGATGCACACACACTACATGTTAATATTAAAACATCTATGTAAATTGTAAATGATTTTGTCTGTTATGTCTGTTACGTTATGTGTCGGACCCCAGTAAGACTAGCCGTCACCATTGGCGTCAGCTAATGGGGAGCCTAATAAATCAAATCAAATTATAAGTAATGGACATTTTTTGTAGGGTTGATACATTTTTCTTTAGGGCAAATCAAGTCTGGCATTTTATAGTGGAAAGGACAAACTATAGAAGCCTTTTTAACCCTTGGCCTACAATTTCCATTCCCCCGTGGAAATCTAATTAACATAATACAAACATCCCCATAAAAATCTGTCTGTTTAAACTAGAGATATCTGGTTCTTTGCATGGGCTATGTCTCAATCCACCACATCCTCTGACATCGCCCTTCCACCTCTGCGGTGAAAGGTGGCAGAGCCAGAGCGGAGTTTGTCAGACCATGAGACATCTTGAAAATCGGTCTTCAGACGAAAACATCTGTAGCGTCCAAATGGTTTGGCCTACACACTAATATGACCCCTCTGTGGAAAGCTGAGACTCTCACGAACACCAGTTTAAACGTTGAATACACTACAGGTTTACATTTCCTGCTCAGTGACAAAAGTGCGATCAAATTGAGATTGTATATCTTTAAAAATCCTTGAAAGATACCAAAATTGGGTAGATTACTGGTAAACTTTGAACGTTTCCAGTAATCTACCCTCCCTTTGCAACCCTATCTGTGAGAGGGCCTGGCTGACAAGAAACAGACCAAAAGGTTGAACACATACAACCTCACACCACGGCAAAAATATATACTTCTAGCTACATACAGTACTTTCAAATTACTTTCTTCTATACAAAAAGTAATTGAATACACCAAATAAATTAGGTAAAACATGGTTTTACAAATTGCTGTCTTATACCAACACTAAACATGCAGGATTAACTAGAAATGATACATTACATTCTGTTTTGGTGTTAGTGTCTGTTGAGTAATATTTAGACATGTTGTAACAAGAACTTCTCGCCAAGGGCCTGGGAACAAATAGCTTTGCTCACTGTATGGGAGTCTGAAGGGAGGAATCAGGAGATAGTGGCTGACTGGTAGATGGCTTCCAGGCCTGAGTAGTAGAGTACCTTTGGGGATGGTGATTTGGCAACCCAGGTCGTAGTCCTGGAGCAGCCTGCTGAAGGCCACTTCCTGCAGGCGGACTCTCTCCAACTCTGAGAGGCTCTGGAGGGGCACCGGCTTCAGGCGCACGCTCAGCCCTGACATGCTGTTCCATGTGAAGTCATCCTGTTGTGAGGAGACAAGACACATGTCAGAGAGGGAACGAGAGAGAGAGAGAGACACGCACACGCACACCCCAGAGATATCTGTCACTGTGGAGGTTATTTTTTTAGTCATGCTCTTTGGAAAAAAGTAAAGCACTCGTACACCAACAGACACTTCTGCCTCACCTGACAGCTAAATACCTCAGGCACAACAATCATCTGACACTTCCCATTACTAAAGATGAGATCCTCCAAAGTGTCAACAAGACAGTTGGATTTAGGCTAGTATATGTCAAGTGAATGGAAGGGGGTGGTGGATGGAGGAGTGTCCAGACCTAGCTCTGTTTCTGTTGTACTACATTCTGTATACGTAACATACAAACTCTTATTTCATTCTACTCTGGAAGCGTAAGTATAAACAAGAGCTTGTGTTCATATGAATAATCTACTCTCCCGGATGAAGGCATCGTCGACTAGATGAGCCACTGACCTATAATTCATCAATAAGGCCCAAGGAGGTGTGGTATATGGCTAATATACCACGGCTAAGGACTGTTCTTAAGCGCAATGCGGAGTGCCTGGACACAGCCCTCAGCCGTGGGAAAATTGGCCATAAATCACAAAACCCTGAGGTGCCTTATTGCTATTATAAACTAGTTACCAATGTAATTAGAGCAGTACAAAAAACTGTTTTGTCATACCCCATGGTATACAGTCTGATACCATGGCTGTCAGCCAATCAGCATTCAGGGCTCGAACCACCCCGTTCATAATAAAGGTAAGCACGTCATCGGGTCTAATGGTTGTCGAGCGCCAACTGCGCATGTGCAGGCTGTCAAATCAGAGGCCCTCCTTTGATATAAAGTTGTTGTTGACAAAAAAGGAAAACGTGTCAGTTTATCACTTTCACGAGGTTGGAGTAATAACATGTTCAACAATACTGAACAAAAATATAAAACGCAACATGCAAACTGTTGGTCCCATGTTTCATGAGTTTAAATACAATGTCCCAGAAATGTTCCATATGCACAAAAAGCTTATTTCTCTCCAATGTTAAGCACAAATTAGTTTATATCACTGTTAGTGAGCATTTCTCCTTTGCCATGTTAATCCTTCCACCTGAAAGGTGTGGCATATCAAGAAGCTGATTAAACAGCAGGATCATTACATTGTGCTGGGAACAATAAAAGGCCACTCTAAAATGTGGTGTTTTGTCACACAACACAATGCCACAGATGTCTCAAGTTTTGAGGGAGCGTGCAATTGGCATGCTGACTGCAGGAATGTCCACCAGAGCTGTTTCCAGAGCTTTGAATGTTCATTTCTCTACCATAAGCCGCTTCCAACATTGTTTTAGAGAATTTGGCAGTACGTCCAACCGGCCTCACAACTGCAGACCACGTGTAACCAAGTCAGCCCAGGACCTCCCATCCGACTTCTTCACCTGGTCTGAGACCAGCCACCCGGACAGCTGAAGAAACTGTGGGTTTGCACAACCAAAGAATTTCTGCACAAACTGTCAGAAACGTCTCAGGGAAGCTCATCTGCGTGCACATCGTCCTCACCAGGGTCTTGATCTGACTGCAGGTTGGCATCATAGTCGACTTCAGTGGGCAAATGCTCACCTTCGATGGCCACTGGCAAGCTGGAGAAGTGTTCTCTTCACAGATTAATCCCAGTTTCAACTATACAGGGCAGATGGTAGACCGCGTGTTTGGCGTTGTGTGGGTGAGCGGTTTGCTGATGTTAATGTTAATGTCCTGCTCCACATGGTGGCGGTGAACAAAATTGCATTTTATCGATGGCAATTTGAATGCACAGTGATACTGTAACGACATACTAAGGTTCATTGTCGTGCCATTCATCCACTGCCATCACCTCATGTTACAGCATGATAATGCAAGGCCCCGTGTCGCAAGGATCTGAACGCAATTCCTTGAATCTGAAAATGTCCCAGTTCTTCCATGGCCTGCATACTCACCAGACATGTCACCCATTGAGCATGTTTGGGATGCTCTGGGTCCACGTGTATGGCAGCCTGTTCCAGTTCCTGCTAATATCCAGCAACTTAGCAAAGCCATTTAAGAGGAGTGGGACAACATTCCACAGGCCACAATCAACAGCCTGATCAACTCAGTAAAATCATGGACATTGTTCCATGTTTCATTTATATTTTTGTTCAGTGTACTTAAGACATTGGCTCGAATCTATGTTGTGCTTTCAGATTTCGATGAAATTAACAACTAAGTAAGAATTTGTCACTTATCTCATTGACTTCTCAAACCCCAAACCCTGGCCTAGTTTGTTTTGTCTGTTTCACAAGTGTTCCCAGAAGTCTTGCGATGTTGCTCCTCTGGGTTTAGAAACTCTGTGCCCACACAGTCAGTTGAGTTTGGTGAGGAAGAGATGTGACAGATGAAGAGTGAAAACATCTTTGGATGTGATGTAGAGAGAATTATGTGATAGAGAGAAATGTCTTCACAAAGCTATAAAATCGGAATCAAATCATATTATATTTGTCACATGCGCCAAATACAACTGGTGTATACTTTACCATGAAATGCTTGCTTACGAGCTCTTCCCAACGATGCAGAGTTTAAAAATAATAATAAAAATGCAATAGTAACACAAGAGAAATAAAATAAAATACACAAGAATGGAGCGACAGTATACTGTATACAAGGAGTACTAGAACCTAATGCTCACATGTGGAATTGCATTTTCAGATGAAAAAAATCGAACTTGCACTCTCACGTGAAAATCTACCTTGCACTATCATGTGAAAAACGATCAAGTTAAAATCAAACTCTCACATGTGGAATTGCATTTTCAGATGTGAAAAACATTCACATGTGAAAATCTAATTTACAGTTTTACATATGAAAATCCTTGTTTACATGTAGTTTCATGGTATCACAAGTTGGAATTTTGCATCGCCATGTTGTTACATTTATTTTTTTATGTACTCAAATGTTTTCACGTGTAGTTTCATGTTCTCACATGTTGCTTCTACATGTTGAAATGTTATCACATTAACTCCACATGTGAAATTCATGTGGATTTTCCATAAGGGCTACCTCAGCGAGCTCATTGCAAAGGTTCCTCCCTTCGTAATGTGTTGGATCATTGAGTAATTTTCCCCAGTCCTAACCTATAACAGTCAGACAGGGGACTGATACTGTGTACTTCCTTCCCTCATCAACAAACAAAAGACTGTCTCTGTTGCGATTCTCTCCATGTTATGTCCACTGGAGCCAAGATCTCTGCTGTAGCCAGATAATGTGTTTAATCTCCCTGCCCTGCATGCCAACCAATAAAGGCCAAACACACACACACGGCTGATGCCCTCCACAGCTGGGAGGCATTAACACCCAGTAATACATCACAGCACTTTATCACACACTTGCACAATGTGGGATTGATCACAGTGTAAATGGGACGGTAAATCTGACCAAACAATCCGATTAACCAACATTAGTTTCCTGTGTGGATAGACATGAAAAATACTGTGCAGATTGTCAACAGTTTTGCTGAAACTGGACGAGAGGTAGGGAAAGAAAGGCACATTTTTAACTATTCTATTATTTGTCCAAATCAAAGTCAAAAATAGGTCTACAAAGCTGCCTAATACTGCTTATAAGTTCCTACTAATTGATGTACCTATTGAATTGATTGTGATAATGGTTGAGGTATGAGCAGGTTTCATTCCAGGGTAGGATACAGTGAGATTCTAAAGTAGAGCAGTGTAATCCTTTCCAAGATATATTTGTAAATGGCTGGTTGGTAACTTGGCAACCACATTGTTTGCTTTCACTCCTGCAGTTTTATGTATCTTTACAGTACTTGTCAAACTCATTCCACTGATGGCCGAGTATACGCAGGTTTTCGTTCCCCCTTGTTGATTAATTAAGATCACTAATTAGTAAGGAACTCCCCTCACCTGGTTGCATAGATCTTCGTTGAAAGGAAAAAAATAAAGACACTGCTCTCCGTGGAAGGAGTTTGACATGGTGCAGCATCTCTCCACAAAATAAAATTACAAGGTATTTGTTTACAACCGACTCTAAGATGAAAAGATCATTGGACTAGGTTTTAATGAGTTATCACCAGTACCTGATACCGTACAATAAGTTTAAAAAAGTTACATACACTGAGAAACCACACACCAAATTCCCCAGTGTTAAATCAACACTGACAGTTTTAAATTAACACTGAAAGTGTGGAACTGTATAGACACTGGAACAGTGTTAAATTAACACACTGATTGGTGTAAAGCCTTATTTTCCAGGGCGCCTTGCCTTTCGAGTGAATTGTAGAGTTACCACCCATGACTGTGTGTTAGTGATTATTGAATATTTTCTATTATTGAATATTTAAAACATACAATCTACTTGCAGTGAAGCCACTCAACATTTACATCACATTAGTATTCTAACAGACTCCCATCCAGAGGGACCCACAGAAGCAACCAGGGTCAACGCCCTGCTCAAGGGCACGTCGATAGATCTCCCACAAGGTCAAAAACAGGGACCCAAAGCGGCGACACATCAGCCACCGGCACAAGCTCCCGAACCGCCAGGCTACTAGCCCTCCAAGATCCCCAACACAGTTCCCCAAGAGCTGCCCTTCAACTACCCGAGACCCCCCCACAATACCCCCCCTCCCCCCAAGAAAAATATTATAATTCCATTCCCCAACCCCAAGACCCCCGTCCTCCCCAATGCACCAACAACCACCAAAATGAACAAAAGAGGAAAAAGAGAAAACAACAATGCAAAAAACAAGACCTGAAGGACAACAGAAATCATAACAGAAAGGCCAACTGAATATGTTTGAGCGCATGTATGGCACTATTTACATGTGTGTATGTGTGTGTGTGTCCGTGTATGTGCATTTGAATGAGAGTGTGTGTATATGCATGTGTACAAAGCCTATGCGGCATCAGCCTCAGGCAAACAAGAATTAGCTGTAACAACACTGGTGTCATTCAAATGTACTTTTTGTTATGCTTTATTTTTTACTTTATTTGTTTTTCTTTTATCTTTGACCATCATTCTATCCTCGGCCCAGCAACTCCACTCCCACTTGTCTCCAATTCCACATCCCAACCCACAGCCCATCCCACCTATCTCTGCTGGCCACCCTCTTCGGATTTCTACACACCGTATATCTTTCAACTATGCCGTGGTGTTTAACATAGATTCAAAATGTATCTAATCGAATAGAATACACAGATTGCGAGTTGAAGATAAATACTTTTACTAAGAGTATTAGTAATTGACTGACCCGGTCTCTCCAGATCTCCCAACAATACTATTTCTAGGGTAAAATTCAGATTAATGTTATGCATTTTCAGCCATTCCTGAACCCGAGACCAGAAATTGGCTACCTGAGGGCAACACCAAAAAAAATGGTCTGTTGATTCTGTGTCCTCACAACAAAACCTGCAGAGCTGTGATTCAACATTTTGTTGGTGGCAAGAATAACTTTTGCGGAAAAGCACAAAGTCTTGAATCTTGTGTCATTTTATATATCAATTCATACACCCTGTGCCATGGAATCGGAACATCAAAAATCTCTTCCCAACTATTTTGCAATCTGTATGGCACAGCTGTCAACATCCTGGTCCTCAAATGAAACTGGTACACTTTCCTATTTATGCTATTTTTATTTCTCTGACAGTTTTTATCCTTTATATTGGGCAGACAGACCAGTTCCCTACCTCCTCCTGCTGCCACCCGCCTCGTCCATTTTTGGGGAAATGCCGTAGTCAATTGATTGTAGTCTTGGATTGAGCAGACCTTCCCTTACAATTCTGATAACTCCATGAAAGACATACAGTACGTCTACCATTTCAATTTACAAAATCATTTAAAAACAAAATACCCTTTTCAAACATATTTTTCATAAATACAGGTCTTATCAACCAGCACATTTGAGGTCAGCCATACTATTTGTTTAATAGTAATCTACTTGAGAACCATTTAGGGTTCAAGTAAACCTTTTGGATAAATGAAGCTTTTAGAGAGAGGTTTAGTGCTTTTATATTTTTTAATCATCTCAACTCACCCATTATATAGATAGGCACGCTTTATCTGGTCTGGTTTAGCATCCCAGATAAATCAAAATAAGTGTGTAAACTGAGATATGGCTAAGGTGTTAATCAGGGCAATTTTTCCATAAATAGACAGGTATTTACCTCTCCATGGTCTCCAGCATCTTGTCTATTTTCTATTGAAATTCATTGTGGAGAGCTCATTAATATCTTATGTAATATGAATACCAAGTATGTCTACGTCGCAGTCAGCCCATGTTATAGGTAAACTGCAGGGTAAATGTAAAAGTTGTATTTTTTAAAGATCCAATACGTAATGTTATATACTTATCATAATTAGGTTTTAGTCCAGAAAAACTATCTAGATCTTCAATGAGACATTGCAGGGATATAGCTTGCGGATTTAATATATAACTTGAGTCATCGGCATACATGGACACAGAAAATGCAGAAGGTTGGTTATCCCCTCTCTGCTGGATTCCAATAGAAATTACACATCACTTTGCAAACCAGTATATTTTGACAGGTTCGGTGTATAACCCAACATGCTGGGTTGCTCAGATTACACAAGCGTGCGTTCATTTAACCATCAGTTGGGTTTCCATTCACTTCTATGATGGGTTGACCAAGCAGCTGGGTCTTCGTTAATGTAATCCATAGGTTATTTTCAAGAGGCATGGCTCATTATCATGTTAAGTATGTACACTGCAATGTTACATTTGGCTTGAATATTGCACCCAACATACAAAAATATGAATATGATTATTTACATAATGCAACAAAGGGTTACTATCCCACTGGGGATATCACACTGGGATTTGCAGAGGTGTTTGCATAGGACTCATACACTTCTGTAAGCATAATTAAAGCTACAAAAGTGTCATTTGTCAAGCTTAATATGTGACAACAATTCAGCAGAACAGAATAACTGGAATTACATTTACTCTCATAGGTGACCAAAAATTACTTCCTGAAAGGCACGCCCCTACCAAGACACGCCTCCAGTCTGATGGGTCATAACTCAATGACTGTATTTACACAGGCAGCCAATTCTGATATTTTTGGGGGGTCTTTTGACCATTCACCTCAGATCTTTTCATCAAATCTTCTTCTTCTTCCTCATGTGGTTTTGCAGCAGACTAGACGCTTCGTTGTGTATTGGTACCTTTCACAGTTTGGAAAGTGCATTCACATTTGTTCACAAAAAAGAAAAGAAATTGCACCGCCATCTAACCCTATATCCCCAGCACTCCCCACCACCCTTTCCCACTACTTTGGCCCCAACAGGTTCTAAACCAGGCTGTAGACCTGGGAGGGTGGAACCCCTTCTCTCAAAACCCCCTGTAGTTTTTCTGCACTAAAATCTCTGATACCCCAAAACATATCTGCTGCTACGACCAGTTCAGTCTTCTGGGATTTCCTTTCCATCTGTGCGGTACAATTAATGATCATAGTAATAAAAGGCCAAGAAGCCAACCTTACTAAAGCACAAAACATTTGGGTCACTCTGCACTGGCCTACTACTCACAGGGATCCTCCTCATCCTCTACTTTCTTCACTGCCTCAGCATGACACTTTCTGCACTTCCCCCACTCTAAACACTTCAATCTGTCTCACTCGGATAGGACATTTCTGATCCCCAGCAACATGGCTACTCCCACAATTGAAACACACCACTTTTCCCCCTCGAAGCTACACACCCTCCGGCACACCTCAGAATCTCCCTCCTACATACTGCTGCAACTTGACCATAAACTTGGCACTTAGTGGGGTTGGAAAACCAACCCTCTCACGGTAGGACTGAAACTGGATGAATGCAACAAGCATGTCTCTGTCACTAACAAATTCAGTCTTTGGTGATAACTCTACAATTCACTTGAAAGGCAAGGCACTCTAGGAAATATGAAAATAAACCTTTACACTAAGCATTGTTAATTCAACACTGTTCAGTGTCTATACGGGTCCTCACTTTGTGTGAATTTAAAACTGGGGAATTTGCTGTGTATAAAACTGAGGGAACATGCAGATATGTGTACACATTTATCATACACTGTAATTGTGTATAATACAAAGTCGTATCTTATTCAGAGGAGTTTAAATGACAGCTTGCATCTGCTCAATCTGTTCAGACATTCCTACAGAGTGAGTACTGTACATGGGAGGGGAGGCTTTCAAACTAATTTCTCCCCTATCAGATCTCTGTACATGCTAGGTTCCCACAGTCCTTCTCAAACACAGAGGAGCACGGTCCTCATATTGAAAACTATACAGACATGGTGGACTGGACTTTGACATAACCCCAGCACTCATAAACCATCTCTTGTAGAAATGTTTAGTGTAAAAAAAAGTATTTTAAATTAAATGTTTTCTATGACCATGTGCGTGTGTTGACTTGCTGCAAAAGAAAGCTACCCGGATATTATCGGTGAGTGCAGAGATATGAGGGCATGCGGTGGAGGAGATCTTCATGGGCTATACTCAGCCTTGTCTCATGTTAGTAAGTTGGTGGTCTATTGATATCCCTCTAGTGGTGTGGGGGCTGTGCTTGGCAAAGTGGGTGGGGTTATATCCTGCCCGGTTGGCCCTGTCCGTCGGTATCGTCGGACGGGGCCACAGTATCCCCTGGCCCACGCTTGTCTCAGCCTCCAGTATCTATGCTGCAATAGTCTATCTGCCGGGGGGCTGGTTTAATTCTCCTGTCTTATCTGGTGTCCTGTGTGAATTTAAGTATGCTCCCTCTAATTCTCTCTCTCCCTCTCTCCCTTCCCGGAGGACCTGAGCCCTAGGATCATGCCTCAGGACTACTTGGCCTGATGACTCCTGGCTATCCCCAGTCCACCTGGTCGTTTCAACTGTTCTGCCTGCGGCTAGGGAATCCTGATTGTGTTCACCGGACGTGCTACCTTGTCCCGGACCTGCTGTTTCCGACTCTCTCTCTTTACCGCACCTGCTGTCTCAACCAAGCCAACTGTCATTTACTCCTGACATACTGACCTGTTGCACCCTCTACAACCAGTGTAATTATTATTTGACTCTGCTGGTCATCTATGAACATTTGAACATTTTTAAGAACAATCTGGCCTTAAATGACCATGTACTCTTATAATCTCTACCCGGCACAGCCCGAAGGGGACTGGCCTGATTCCTCACTAGGTTTCTTCCTGGGTTCCTGCCTTTCTAAGAGAGTTTTTTGTGACATCTGCTGATGTAAAAATGGCTTTATAAATACATTTTATTAAATTGATTGATGTAGAATGATGATCAGTATATTCAGTAAACAGATATCATTTTCAGCAATGTATTATATATAACAAGTTACATGTCTAATATCATTTCAAGCATTATGATGTTAGGAAAACACACCACAGTGGGAAAAAAGAGCATTCTATGAAATGGATCATCCTGAAAAGTTTGGCTTGAAAAACATCATATGAAAATGTCACTCTTAGTGTGCATTCATTCTTGCACACTAAAAGGAGCACCTGGTCTTTGAAAATATTGAACGTGTCATTAAATGTGGATGTTGCTGTCACACTAACCCGAGGTCAAAATCTCATCTTAAACATGGTATGCGAAAATATTAGGCAACTCTGTGTGGTGTTTAAAAAAAATCAAATTACAGGTGAGAGGTGCTACCCTGCTGCCAAAGCACTAATCAGAGGATGGCAAAACATTACCCAAGGTGACACATAGAGACACATATGAGACACATAGCCATACACCTCCACATGTGGGAGCAGGGAAACTTAGTCTTGTTACTAACAGCTTTGATAGATAATCATTTCAATTAAATTAGAGGAAATAGTACTTTATTGTAAACTGTAATACTGTAGCCTATGTGAAAGAGTTCACACAAGGCGCATGTCTTTCAGTGGTTACCTCCCAATGCAATTTTTTAAATTATTTTAAAAAATTGTTAACGAGATGCTTACTCTTTTCACTTACAGTTTTGATCGTTCAACTCTAAAAGTCTAAAAGATCCCAGAAATGTTCCATATGCACAAAAAACTTATTTCTCACAAATTTTGTCCACAATTTTGTTTATACCCACGTCAGTGAGCATTTCTCTTTTGCCAAGATAATTCATCCACTTGACAGGTCTGGCTTATATCAAGACGCCAAGAACCTTGTGCTGGGACAATAAAAGGACACTCTAAAATGTGCAGTTTTGTCACACAACACAACGCCACAGATGTCTCAAGTTTTGAGGGAGCGTGCAATTGGCATGCTGACAGCAGGAATGTTCACCAGAGCTGTTGCCAGAGAAGTTCATGTTAATTTATCTACCATAAGCCGCTTCCAACATCATTTTAGAGATTTTGGCAGTACGTACAACCGTCCTGCAGACCACGTGTAACGTCAGCCTAGGACCTTCACATCAGGTTTCTTCACTTACAGGAACGTCTGAGACCAGCCACCTGATGAAACTGGGTTTCCACACCCAAATCATTTCTGCACAAACTTTCAGAAACCATCTCAGGAAAGCTCATTTGTGCGATCGTAGTCCTCACCAGGGTCTTGACCTGACTGCAGTCCGGTGTCGTAATTAAATTCACTGGGCAAATGCTCAACTTTGATGACCACTGGTATTGCTGGAGGAGTGTGCCCTTCACGGATAGATGGCAGACAGCGTGTATGGCATCGTGTGGCAAGTCGTTTCCTGATGCCAACATTGTGAACAGAGTGCCCCATGGTGGTGGTGGGGCTATGTTATGGGCAGGCATAAGCTACGCACAATGAACACAACTGCATTTTATCAATGGCAATTTGAATACGCAGAGATACCGTGACGTAATCCTGAGGCCCATTGTCATGCCATTCATCCACCGCCATCACCTCATGTTTCAGAATGATGATGCACGGCCCCACGTCGCAAGGATCTGTACACAATTCCTGGAAGCTGAAAATGTCCCAGTTCTTCCATGGCCTGTATAGTCACTAGACATTTCACCCATTTAGCATGTTTGGGATGCTCTGGATCGATGTGTACGATAACATGTTTCAGTTCCCGCCAATATCCACCAACTTGGCACAACCATTGAAGAGGAGTGGGACAACATTCCACAGCCTACAATCAACAGCCTGATGAACTCTATGCGAAGGAGATGTGTCGCGCTGCATGAGGCAATGGTGGTCACTCCAGATACTGACAGTTTTTTTGATCTAGGCCCCTACTTTTTTTTTTTACGATATCTGTGACCAACAGATGCATATCTGTATTCCCAGTCATGTGAAATCCATAGATTAACTCAGTAAAGTCTTTGAAATTGTTATATGTTGCGTTTACATTTTTGTTTGAGTATAGATTGGGGCACATGTGCGTCAATAGACTTTATAACCTAAAATAGTATGAATTTGCATTCAATAAATATAACTTTATTGTATACTGTAATACTGTAGCCTAAATGAGAGTGTTTACACAAGGCACATGTCATTCAGGAGCATTTTACGAGTTGTGTTCTCCACAAAAACTTCAAACTGGGACTAGACTAATTTTAGGAACAAATACCTAAAACAAACGCTGGTGCACATTTTCCAAAACCTCTACAAGCACAGCATTACCTAAAAAAGTGGAAGAGAGCCAGTCATCTCTCCGATCTGAACCATTCAGGATTCTGCATGCTGATCAATATTCATGACTGCATGCCGAGGTGAGTTTGGGGTTGTTGATTATTCATTGACTTTCTCTATGTCTGGGAAGCTCACAACCTGCACACACAGCAACCATTTATTGTATCTAGAATGAGGGGAAAGACACCCATAATTGGTTATTCCTAGTTTGGAATTAGATTACAAATGACCAATAGTAATGGCAGTTTCAGTTGCACCTATCTTAACTACATTGACATTTATTTTTGGAGAAAAAAAAATACCTTAGGATGTTCTGTAGACATTGTCAATAAAAACAATGACTACTATTATTGCACTTCACAACAAATGTTTTTTGAATAATGATGTGAAACACAAGGTCGCGTACATGTCTTGTTTTCAGAAGTTGATTCTAGGACATTTTATCATACTTCATACGGTACTTCCTGCTTTTAAGCACAATATCATATATTATATACAGTACATATTACCTCAATTACCTCAACTAACCTGTACCCCTGCACATTGACTCAGTACCAACCTGTACCCCTGCACATTGACTGAGTACCAGCCTGTACCCCTGCACATTGACTCAGTATCGACCTGTACCCCTGCACATTGACTGAGTACCAGCCTGTACCCCTGCACATTGACCCAGTACCGGCCTGTACCCCTGCACATTGACTCAGTATCGACCTGTACCCCTGCACATTGACTCAGTACCGGCCTGTACCCCTGCACATTGACTCAGTATCGACCTGTACCCCTGCACATTGACTCAGTACCGGCCTGTACCCCTGCACATTGACTCAATACCGGCCTGTACCCCTGCACAAATGATTTCTGAACTCTTATTTTTCTTAAAACTGCATTGTTGGTCAAGGGCTTGTAAGTAAAGCATTTCAAAGTTGTATTTGGCGCATGTGACAAATACAATTTGATTTCATTTAAATTGTACAGTATTATACTGTGTGTCATACACAGTACTTGCTTTGAAATCGTATTTATATTGCAGTAAGTGTACTGTAATATGAAATACATTTTGCTCGTCGCCGAGCTGCCTGTAAGCCACTGTCAAATTCATACTAACCCCTTCAGAGTGTGGCTCTTGCCTACCTGTTCATTCCTGAGCAGTAATGGATTTGATGAGAGTTCACTTTAAAGCTACACTGTAAAACGGGCATGTAGCCAACCGTTAGAGGGTGGACCCCCAATAAAACAAACTATGGATCGATGGGATCCCATGCCATTTTATTTGGGATGATTTCAAGGACATAACACTGAAGTAATGACATTCCACGTATAACTTTTTAACATGATTTGCACATTTCAGTTATTCTCAACAACTTATTAAACCACCATTTTCTACACAAAATCAGAAAGTTATCAATGTCTTGGCTGAACATAGCCAACACTAAGTGTGGCGAATTCAACAAATAGGCTACTACAGCGCTGATGCTGCTTAGACGATAAGGGCCGCGCAATACTCACAAGGTAGGAGATGTGCCTGTTGAAGGGTAGGAGGTCCCCCATGATCAGAATACATAGAGCAGCCCGCAACACAGAGCAAAGTTTGTGGAGTTAAATTTCAGAAGAGTTTGCTTCATTTGCCCTTAGTTTTACTTTTAGAACCATTTTTGTTTAACTCTCAATTGCATGTCTCCTGTGGTGAAGCTGAGGTCCTTGAATAATGATGATTATGGGGGCAGCTAGAGGTGCTCTGTCTCTCTCTCTCTCTTTATTTCGCTCTCTCTCTCTCTCTCTCGCTCTGAAAGTTGAACAACTCAGTGGTTAATGAGGCAGTAATAAACACTGTCAAAATTCCCAGTAAAGAGTCATAAAACGTTTAAACGCATCTGAAGCATGCCATCCTTCCCCATGCATATTTTCTGATCGAAATGTATCAACTTGTCTCACTGTGATAAAATATATTTATACTAGAGACCATACCTCAACTTCATTCAATCAATTATTTCAATTCCACTATCAACGTGTTGTCAGTGAAATCTACTCATGTAAATAATTATCTGCATTGACATTTGGTAAGAGGAGGTTTTTATGGCAGGAATGTGGCTGTCCTGCAAGACAACATGCTGTTGCAGTGTGAGCACAACTGTGTCCCAGACCAGATGTGAGGCACATGCAGATAAATGTACACACCAGATGTGATGTAGTACCCTACAGTAGCCTCTATAGGTAGCCTAATTAAATGATGTGCTATGCAAAAGAACCCGCTATGACCCTGCTAAACATGTATTACACATTGCAATATGCTGTAGTCGTATTATCCTGGTTCTCATGCTTAAAAATGTATTCAATCTAAATGAGATCCAGTCAACATCTTACAAAATTGTTCCATTAGCCTATGAGGCATATTCCCAAAGGGTAAACAAAGGTCTCTATTGCCTGAGAATGTGGAGTAACTATCCCTTATGGAGAAGATGAATGGACATGTTTGTTATTACTTTGCCATGCTGACATCTTCAGCAGTTTTTACTAAAACAAAAATGGCCAAAATGTATCATCGTTGTATTTTTCACATTTTTGACGGTATGACGGTATTTGACTTGGTTGGTGTTTTTTAATAATAAAAGTTTGCTTTATGACATTTGCTTTATGAGTAGTGCGTGACACATACACACTAAGTGGTATCAATGGGTCTCTCTCTATTCTGATTGTTTTATACTGTTCAATTAAACTTCAACCAAAAATCATTTTCCACATTTTCATAACTTCATGCACTTCCTGCAGTCATTTGAGATCATTTCCACACTGCCACGTAGGGCTGCATGATATGGGCAACAAAATCTAGGCCTTATTTTTAACCAAATATTTGCTTTTGCGATTTGACTCGAGATTTAGATCAAAACACTTGGGTGAACTGTTTGAATCAAAAATGATGATTATTCTAATTCTATAGTTAGAAGATAATAGTGGGCACTTTGAATAAAGTGCTGTTTGACATGGCAACAAATGTAAATTCCAGGGAGGAGTTATGATGATGGGTTGGAACCAAAGTGTTTATCAGTGTTTCCACGGGGACCCTATAGTCTTTGGCTACATTAAATGTTCTCTTAGCTACTTCATGTACATATTCATATTTGCATATTCCTCTTTGATTTAGAAGATACTGTTGCACAAACAACATAGTGATTTAGGCCTAGACCATCACTGCTATCAGGCTGTATAGCTAGCAAAATTTGCTTTGACTCAGTACATTTATTAGATAGCTTGTTAACCAGCTAACTAGCGATTAACATTAATAAGGAAATCATCTCAAAAGAGAAAGATGTCCTCATGTGTACTACCTATAACCCCCCAATAGAATCCCCCTATTTTAACGATGACAGCTTCTTCATCCTAGAGGGAGAGATCAACCATTTCCAGGCTCAGGGACATGTACTGGTCTGTGGCGACTTAAATTCCAGAACTGGAAAAGAACCCGACACCCTCAGCAAACAGGGGGACAAACACCTACCTGGAGGTGACAGCATTCCCTCCCCCATATGCCCCCCTAGACACAACTATGAAAACATAACCAACAAAAAGGGGTCACAATGGTAGGCTTCAAGGGGACTCCTATGGTAGGTACACATATAGCTCATCTCTTGGCAGTAGTACTGTAGACTACTTTATCACTGACCTCAACCCAGAGTCTCTTAGAGCGTTCACAGTCAGTCCACTGACTCTGCTATCAGATCACAGCAAAATCACACTCTACTTGAACAGAGCTATGCTCAATCAAAGGAAATGAATAATATTAATAAATGCTATAGATGGAAGGAAAATAGTGTGGAAATCTACCAAAAGGCAACAACAAATTCATTCCCTTCTCGACAATGTCCATGACAAAATGTTTCACTGTAATAGTGAAGGTGTAAACTTGGCCTTAGAAAACCTAAACACTATATTTGACCTCTCAGCTTCCCTTTCAAATCTAAGAATGTCAAGCAGACAACTTATGAAAATGAACAACAAAGACAAATGGTTTGATGAAGAATGCAAAAATCTAAGAATTACATTTAGAAACCTATCCAACCAACAACAGAGAGACCCAGAAAACCTGCGCCTATGCCTTCACTATGGTGAATCCCTATGGTGAAAAAAAGGAACAGCACATCAGAAATCAGCTCAATGTAATTGAAGAATCCATAGAATCTAACCACTTCCGGGAAAATTGCCCTGACAGTAAATCTCAGTAAGACAAAGCTAATGGTGTTCTAAAAAAGGTCCAGTTGCCAGGAACACAAGTATAAATTTCATCTAGACATCGTTGCCCTAGAGCACACAAAAAACTATACATACCTCGGCATAAACATCAGCACCACAGGTAACTTCCTCAAAGCTGTGAATGATCTGAGAGACAAGGCAAGAAGGGCCTTCTATGCAATCAAAAGGAACATATCAATTAGGATCTGGCAAAAAAATATTTGAATCAGTTATAGAACCCATTGCCCTTTATGGTTGTCAGGTCTGGGGTCCACTCACCAATGAAGAATTCACAAAATGGGACAAACACCATATTGAGACTGCATGCAGAATTCGTCAAAAATATCCTCGGTGTACAACATAAAACACCAAATAATGCATGCAGAGCAGAATTAGGCAGATACCTGCTAATTATCACAATCCAGAAAACAGCCATTGAATTCTACAACCACCTAAAAGGAAGTGATTCCCAAACCTTCCATAACAAAGCCATCACATACAGAGAAATTCATCTGGAGAAGAGATCCCTATGCAAGCTGGTCATAGGACTTTGTTCAAAAACACAAACAGACCCCACAGAGCCCCAGGACAGCAGCACAATTAGACCCAACCAAATCACGAGAAAACAAAAAGATAATTACTTGACACATTGAAAAGAATTTACAACAAAACAGAGCAAACTAGAATGCTATTTGGCCCTAAACAAAGAGTACACAGTGGTAGAATACCTGACCACTATGACTGACACAAATTAAGGAAATCTTTGACTATTTACAGACTCAGTGAGCATAGCCTTGCTACTGAGAAACGCCGCCCAGCCCTAAAAACAACAAACTGCAGTATGATGTAAAGTAGAGGCTAAACCTTGACACACACGTTTTTTTGCACAAGAAATCTAAGCTATAACCCTCAACTTTCGACCTCATTCTTGGGATTAAGCTCTAGTTTTAAGTCATGAGGACACAATACTTCTCCAAGGTAGATAAAACATTTTAGTGTTTTCCATTGCATATTAGCTTGATTTACTCTGTTGTATTTGCCATTGTTTTTCTATAACATTATTAGAATTTCATCAAGTGCATTTCTTAATTATATAATGTCTTATGTCATTAGAATTAACCCATTATCAAGCCCAAATAACATTTGGCTCAGGGGTTCAAAATTACTTTTTTATCTATGATCTGACTAGGAAGAGAGTTGTTTAAATCAAACAAATGTAGGGCCTCCCGAGTGGCACAGTGGTCTAAGGCACTACACCACTGTGCTTGAGGCATCACTACAGACCAGGGTTTGATCCCAGGCTGTATTACAGCCGGCCGTGACTGGGAGACCCATGAGGCGGTGCACAATTGGCCCAGCATCGTACGGGTTAGGGGAGGGCTTGGCTGGCTGGGATTTCCTTGTCCCATTGTGCTCTAGCAACTCCTTGTGGTTGGCAGGGCATCTGCAAGCTGACTTCGGTTGCCAGCTGGACCGTGTTTCCTCTGACACATTGGTGCAACTAGCTTCCGGGTTATGAGAGCATTGTATCAAATAGCAGTGTGCCTTGGCAGGGTTGTGTTTCGGAGGATGCATGGCTCTCGACTTTCACCTCTCCTGAATCCATAGGGGAGTTGCAGCAATGGGACAAGACTTTAACTACCAATTGGTCATGAAAAACAGGGGGCAAAAGCAAAACAACAAAAAAGCTTACAAATTTGGAAAACTACCTAACTGCATTTTAGGTAGGCCTATTTACATGGACTTTTAAATCAGTCATGGGATATATTTCCTATGCAACTCAGTAGCTTTAGTTGAGTTGCATATGAATGATATCAAATGTTATACTGTTTAGAAAAGCTAACAGCTGCTAAATTCTTTAAGATGACAGCCATGTTTATTTACGTTTGACAAGCGAAAACTCCCCACTCCCAGAATTCTACAAGATGCAAATAAACAAAGTCAAAGTCAAAGATGGCTGTAACCATTTCCTGAAAAAGATTAACTTAGTTTGGCAACTTTTGAGCATATTAGAAATCTTCGATGTACTTGTTGCAGTGTATACAAGAACCGGAGCACATGACTTGACAAGTCGTTTACTGTTTTTGACAAATCGCAAAGCAAGTGAAATGTTATCACCTCACAGATCATCACCCCAAACACAATCCCACTGCCTAGCCTAACCAAAGCGCAAAACCTAAACAGGTATGTAACGATTTTAGGGGGGTTTGTGCGGGGGTTCATTTCATTTGTGGTGAGTTTTCAAGTCCATGGGGGATAGAAATGGGGGAAGGAATTATTACTATGATGGGGGATTTATCCATAAATGGGGGGCAAAAACAGGAGAAGTTTATAAGCTAAATAAAAATAAACCACCTGGAAAGAGTCTGAGCTGGCAACCCTGAGGTACCATAGTTACAATCTGATGCCGTGTTCAAAACAACTGGGAACTCTCTGTCTTCAGTGCGTTTAAGACAACTAGGAAATTTTTGCTCCAACTGGGAATTCGGAATTCTACCTCGAGAACTTGAGAACCTTCTAGAGCTCCGACTTTCCGACATTCAATGACGTCATGATTTTATCTCATACTTTTCAGAGTTCCCAGTTGTCGTGAGAGCAACATAAGTCAGTCGCTTGAACTATCCCTATTTATAACATCTTTGGTCTGACAAACGCTTACATGACAACCAGAATGCATTGTATGATGTCAACAAACATGGTGCCACACTTAGCTGGCAAATAGCTGAGCATTAGTTAATCATAATCAGTACAACCTTCAAAAAAAGTTGTTTACACACATCATATGTGTCCATTACAATCGATGCAAGAATCGGAATGCATGATTTGTAACCACATACTTGAAAACATGTGAATAAACAGTAAATACATTATTCTCCATACATACATACATACATACATACATACATACATACATACATACATACATACATACATACATACATACAGTATGCTACAGTATAAATGACAACAGGATATACAGAAAACAAGGCACTTAATTTGAAGGGAATGCACACATGTCCAAAGTTATTATTTGTAAGGAAAACAACAATGTAGGCAATGTGAGCGTAAGCCAGAAAATGTGCCAGGGGGAAAAGTTTGTGCAAGGCCTGTTTTGACTTGAGATGCGCAATGTCATCATACCTGATCTGGCGAAACACTGGGGAAGTGCTTGGGCTCTCCTTGAAGAGACAAGTTTGTCCGGCTCAGTAAAGCTTCAAACATAAATGTCTGCAACAGTGAAATGTGCTACTTCTTACGTGGATTAATGAGGAGGCAGAACACACCTCAATTCAAACTGTTGTTAGAAAATAAAACTTGTTAGAAAATCACTTGAAATTGACAAGTTGAAACATAGCCTATAGATAATTAGCAGACAGTGTGCCTTGGTTTGAGAGCAGCCCAGGTTACCTGTCCTGTTGCGTAACTATCACAGTTTTGAACAGTGAGTGCATTCTGACATCACGCACATAAAAAAACTCATGCTTGGGCGACCATTAGAGATATTTGGAACTCAAGTGGGAAAAAGATCACTACTAATGGAATGTCAGCACAAGAGGTGATTTCAATTATTTTAGAATATTTCCTGATAATGTTAAATAAAAAATGTGGGTTACTGAGCCAACGATGATAGGCGCTGCACACTTAAGCAAAACAGGATCCAATTGGTCTGCACCTGTGGATTTCTTGTCTATTGCAAGCAAAGCATCCAGGACTTATTTTTCTGTAAATAGTCTAAAAGAAAAGCTTTGATTATAATTTCTCTGATCATTCAGCAAGTTTCCCCTATCAGCATCTAGACCAGTATCATTGTGAAGTTCATTCAAAGAGAATCCCCGCTGAAATAAAATGGTGATTAAATGCATCATACATTTTTTTCCATAATGAGGCCAGTGTCTGAATTAATTTGTTGTGTCAGAGGAGGAAGTAGAACCCTTCAGGGATTTGACAGTTTTCCATAATTTAGCCGGGTTCTCATTACAATCCGAAAGAGTGGTTACATGATAATCAGATGTAAGTTTTCTGATTTGTCTTACACAATGATTCCTCAGTTGCTTAAAAGTTTGCAGGTCTGAGCCCAAGCCTGTGTTCCTGCCCTTGACCCAAGCATCATCTCTTTAATGAATGACTTCTGATCATTCCAGAGTGTACCAGGCATTCAATCTACATTTAACCCCTCATTTTTTGAAAGGAGCATGATTATTCACAATAGTATTGAAGACCGCTAAAAAAAAGGCTCAAAGCTATATCTGTCACGCCTGCTCCCGCTCTCCCTCTCTGGCACTCAAGAAGGCAAGGCTTCCCTTCACTACGCACACCTGTCACCATCATTACGCGCAGCTGCACAATATTGGACTCACCTGGACTCCATTAACATATCGATTACCCCTTCTATAAGTGTCTACTCCCCTGTTTGTTCCCTGTGTCAGCATTAATGTCATTATGTGTTCATGGCCAGACGCTGCCAGTTGCTATTAAATGTATACTCCCTGTACCTGCTTCTCGTCTCTACCAGTGTCAATCCTTACAAAATCAGGTTCAGAAATAGCTGAAATACAATCAAGGTCACTAAAATAAAGATAATGTAAAAAAGCCTGTTCACTGAAGTTTTTAAAGTTCTCTTAGTGATGACACAAGGTTTAGATTTTTGTATTCTCACATCTCTAACACAAACAACTGGGCAATGGTCACTAATGTCTTGGGCGAAGACACCAGTAGAAATATATTGTTGTGGTGTATTCGTTAAAATAAGATCAATTAGAATTGACTTTGAAAGACTTTTAGGGTTGAGCTGTGTAGTCTTAGTCACCAGCTGGGTTAGGTTTAGATCATTAGATGTATTTTAGATTGTCTGAAGCCTGTATTTCCAAATCATAATTTAGGTCACCCAGGATAATAACTTCTGATTAAGAAAAAAGAAGACAACTAACGAGTTAACCCCTCAAGTGCACAAAGGTTAGCTGAGGGAGGATGGTAGACCCCTATAGCAGTTATGGATACATTTATGCCCAGACAAAGGCTTAAATAGAGTAGCTTATAAAAATTGTCAGGGGAAATGTATTTAAGTTAAGAGACAAAGAAAACATTTTTTTAAATAAAAATGACCGCTCTATATTATGACAAGCAATATTCATTGGAAAACTCTTCTCCCGATGACACATCATTTAATTGAAGATGTCATTAATTCTTAATGAAATGAGACAAATGCTCTACGAATGAAAACACAAAATGTATAGATTTGTTTTGGCAGATCATCTGTGTTACTGTAACGTGTGGTCAAGGTCTCCCTCTAGTGGACTCTAATACTGACTGTGCAGACGGCAATACAGGGAAAGGAATCTATGCAATGAATATAAATGTCTTCTAAGCATTTTATTAACGAAATGAAATACAACTTTCAGACGTGTTTTGATGTGACTAATTAATCTAACACAAAGGCTAGATTCATATATTTCTTTATAAGAGATGAAAACAACTCCTATAACTTATTTCAGAATTTTGTATTGCAAAGGGTCAGGTGAGTTCAGGACATGAGACGGTGAAAGAAAGATAGTGACCACCAGATATCAGCACTGAGCTACACCTTGATATTCAACTGCGCTTTGCCATCATTGATGGGGGAAGAGAGCGTCTCCTGAAGTAATCCATAACAGCCGTCTTCACAGAAAACAGCAATATACACGGACGGAGACACACAGTCTGATGTACAGTCATTCATGTGGGGTCCACAATAATCTGGATTTTTTTTTGTTTAAATGGCATTGATTACATCTACATACAACCTTTTCACAGTTTCTCATAGGGTGCTACAAGTTTCATACTGTACCTACCTGGGGCAATTCAATTACAAAGCAACATGATATCCTAAAATCAACCTAAATGAACACAAAAGCATCCAACACTAATGCTGGGGATGTGGGTAAACAGAGAATGTCCACAGCCACATGAAACAGTCATTAATTTAAGGCTCCGACACCCAAAGCCATCAAATCAAATTATATTTGTAAACAGAGCTAAATCAGCTCTAGTTTACAAAGGGTAGTCCCTCAGAAACAACAAAGGGTCACAACTTCCTCTCTATATCTTATTATCTATGTTCATTTGAGCTTCGCTGCCTCATGTGTCTCTAATCTAATCTCCTTCTCTATTGAGAGATCATCTAGTTTGTCTTTAGACCTGGAGTGAATAAGAGTGAGGTGATTATTACATTTAATGAGACCTCAGACCAGACACAGCCAGCCCAAGCTAATACATTGTGATGAGCTACTGAGCGCAACACACTCATCTGAAGCAACAACAGCAGGATCCCCATTGAGGATTCACTCCCTGATTGTGACTGATGAGTGTTCCTTCTCCTCCATCACATTTGCATCTCCTCAAAAAGCTGCCGCCGTGCGGTCTATATTTAGAAAAGGTTTTCTCACAAATAACAACATCAATGTTCTGTACCGAGCTGTCTCACTCAGCCCATTTACACTGAACTGTAGGACCTTAATTTGATCACCTTGTTGCAGGGGAACTGCAGGACATTTAAAACTTGTACTGTATTTGAGGTTTAGAAAGGCTTCTGAAGTTTGTCATTTCCACTTACTAATGTAAGATTTGATTTTCCCTTACGGAAAATGAATCAACCAATACAAAAAAAAAATGTCAATTCATTTTAATACACATAATACTTCCCATTTCCTGTTGCTGCAGGGAATATTTTTCCTGCTGTAGCAACCTGGCTCAAATTAAGGTCCTACATCTGCTGGTATAAATCCTTTCCATACTGTATTATCTCTCTAAGAAAGGCAGTAATGAGGCCAGTAATAGTGTGAGGAGAAGTGAGAATGTCTTGTTGAGTAAGTTAGCATCCAAATAATTAAATAGTAATCAAGTGCCAAATCACTGTGCTTGGATAGTACTGGCAATTCTGTGCTTTTTGAAGAGATTGTAATGCCATAGCAACCTGGTCCACACGGTAATTGCTACCACATAAAGCTAACTGGGGGATGAGACTATTGCAATAGTGATCCTAAAATGTATACATTTGTGGATAGTATAACGATCATGGGCTTAATCATCTAAGCATGTGAGATTTTTTGTAGTGTATTGGGACATTAAATGCATTTTAATTAAATTGTTACTTCATTTGAGTGTACCACCATGCAAAATTACATAGGTATCTCCCTCTTTGGATTCCATGGGGTTCATCAATGATTGAACCAGCTTGTTGATTATTTGCATTCTACACTCTGGGCTCTATTTTCGGGTTGCGTTAAGCAAGCGCAATTGTCAAATGCATTCTCGTTTGCAATTTTGACCTGTTAAAACCAGAGCTCTTCTATTTTCTAGCCCTAACGCCAGGATTGGTAATTTACCTGCCTTACATAAACTTGCTTGCGCTGAGGTGGGAAGGGTGGTAATATCTGAAGTGTGTCCTAAAACAACGTGAGTGCCAATTTCAGTCAGCGCAGGAAGGGATATTTAAGACCAGCCAAAAGCTGGTCTTGGTGTTCGTTTTTTTTATCGCTTTGGTACTATTTTCACAACTCTTAGTAAAAAACTCCAAACTGGTAACACAGCCAGTCTTACATTCTAAACCTTTCATTGTGCATTCATTTTGTTTGTAGGCATATTTTTTACTGCAATTTGGATGAGAACCTATGGCCAAATACTCAAGACAGGCATGATGCAAACTAGTGCCTGCTAAACATTGTTTCTTTCAAACCCTGATTTGTCCATCGGACTGTAAGATGGTGAAGCATGAGTCATCATTCCAGACTACGTGTTTCCACTGCTCCAGAGTCCAACAGCGGCGAGCTTTACACCACTCCAGGTGACACTTGGCATTGTGCATGGTGATATTAGGCTTGTGTACAGCTGATCGGTTATGGAAACCTACTTCATGAAGCTCCTGATAACAGCACTTACAGTTGACCGGGGCAGCTCTAGCAGGGCAGAAATTTGACAAACAGACTTGTTGGAGAGGTGGGATCCTATGGCGGTGCCACGTTAAATGTCACTGAGCTCTTCAGTAAGGCCATTCTACAGCAAACGTTTGTCTATGGAGATTGCATGGCTGTGTGCTCGATTTTATACACCTGTCGGCAACGGGTGTGGCTGATATCGACAAATCCACTCATTTGAAGGGGTGTCCACATTTTTTTGTGTTTACAGTGCCTTCGGAAAGTATTCAGACCCTTTGACTTTTTCCACATTTTGTTACGGTACAGCCTCATTCTAAAACGGATTAAAGAAATTTAAATCCGAATCAATCTACACACAATACCACAAAATGACGAAGCAAAAAAAGGTTTTTAGAAATGTTTGCAAATTTATAAACAGAAAAAACAGAAATACCTTTAATACCCTTTGCTATGAGACTCGGAATCGAGCTCAAGTGCATCCTGTTTCCATTGATCATCCTTGAAGGCACTGAAGGTCCCCAAGAACACAGTGGCCTTCATTGTTAAATGGAAGAAGTTTGGAACCACCAAGACTCTTCCCAGAGCTGGCCGTCCAGCCAAACTGAGCAATGGGCGCAGAGAGTTCCTCTGTAGAGATGGTAGAACGTTCCAGAAGGACAACCATCTCTGATGGAGTGCTGCAATCAGGCCTTTATGGTAGAGTGGCCAGACATAAGTCACTCCTCAGTAAAAGGCACGTGACATCCTGCTTAGAGTTTGCCAAAAGGCACCTAAAGACTCTCGGACCATGCGAAACTAGATTCGCTGGTCTGGCTTCACCTTGAAATCAAATTAATAGGTTGTCATTGTATGGATAATCCGATTGCTTCCTAATGTTTCAGTAAACCATTATCCAACACTTTAATTATTTAAGTGTCATCATGAAAACTTACTATCTCTTCACTTTTTCAGTGGTCACATCTATTTTTTCCTGTTATTGTGAACTGTAGGCTATAACAAATTAAACTTTTCAACGGAAGGCCTATCACAAACCTCTTTTTGTAGTTGATTCTGGTAAGCTAATAAAAGGATATTGTTCACAGCATTAACCAGCCAATTATCTCTGAAGTTCATTCATTTATCGTGATGGATACTTAAACTGTACATTAAGGCTGCTGTTAAAGCACTCACATAGGCTACTTATCTGCCAGAGTGCGTGAGATAACAAGTCCTACCGTAAGTGCGGTCTAAGCAATTTCCATATGATATCATGTTACCTCCCTACATTGATTCTATTGATGGAAAACCATTTGTTTGCCTCTTGTGTGGAACACATTTAATTTAACGTTTAATTCTAGCTCACAATCAAGGATGGCTGTGTGTTCCCTCCAGCAGTAGTGAAGTGTAGCCTTGTGACACTGTCCTATTGGACTCTGTGCCGGTCCCTACTTCAATGTAATACATTTTTGAGAAATAGCATCCCCACGAGGGTAGCTTCATCTCAATGTATTTGTAAATTTTAGGCATTTAAAATATTTTCCATTGTCCTTTCTCTTGTTTATAGTATGGGTATATTCACACTAATATTCCCTTATGTAATTAATTAAGCTTTTACATGTTTTGTTCTGTCTTTATAATATTGATACAAATGTCATTTGTAGAGCGCATTTCCCACACAGCCATGTGTGCTCCCTTTCCGCACACCTGTCACCATTGTTACGTGCACCTGCGCGTCATCAGACTCACCTGGAATCCATCACTTCCCTGATTACCTTCCCTATATATATGTCACTCCCTTTGGCTCCTCCCCCATGTGTTATTGTTTCCGTTCCAGTGTTAAGTCTGTGTGTTGTTCGTGTTTCTTGTTTTGTTTTAGTTTATGTTTACTTATTAAAACACTCACTCCCTGAACTTGCTTCCCGACTCTCAGTGCACATCGTTACAAACACTCAATGCACATGTGAAACTTGTTGGTGCTTGCTTCTGTGTGCAAATCACTTGCAGTTTCAGATGATTTATTCCATTTTATTTATGAAAGAAAGCTCATACTGGCCTTTATTATTTACAATTTATTCATTATATTTTATCTTAATTAAATGGATTTATAATAAGAAAAACTAAAATACTTTTGACAGTAGCCTATGTATTGTCTACCTAAAAGACCCGTTAATACATTTGAAGTCCTTCAAAATAGAAACCACATATCCTAATGTTAGAAAGTAGAATACAAACTGGATATAGGCTACTGTGGGTAGGGTAGGCTAAATAATAACAACTGAATAGGCCTAATTAAAATAATGGTGATAAAGGAAATGAAAAATGGCTAAGCAGTAGAGCGAAATTTGAGTGGGAAAGAAGGCCGACACCATTTTTTAAATCTGCTCGATTTAAGCCCTGCTCCTCACTCCACACTCGCCTACTTACATGCTCTGGCATTCAAAAGCAGCCCTGCTTTAGGCTATCAAAAAACTGTCAATGAATATTCATATCAATGGATGGATCAGTGAATGAATGGCTGCAGCAACAATTACATGGTATGACAAGCTGCATAACGAATTAGGCAAAATACCAATGTCATTCAAACGAGATAATAAGTCGTTCAAACGAGATAATAAGTCGTTCAAACAACTTAGTATCTTGCTTGAACTACAAGGAATACAGTGTAGACATTGTTAATGTTGTAAATGACTATTGTAGATGAAAACGGCTGATTTTTATTGGAATATCTACATAGGCATACAGAGGCCCATTATCAGCAACCATCACTCCTGTTTTCCAATGGCACGTTGTGTTAGCTAATCCAAGTTGATCATTTTAAAAGGCTAATTGATCATTAGAAAACAATTTTGCAATTATGTTAGCACAGCTGAAAACTGTTGTGCTGATTAAAGAAGCAATACAACTGTCCTTCTTTAGACTAGTTGAGTATCTGGAGCATCAGCATTTGTGGGTTCAATTACAGGTTCAAAATGGCTAGAAACAAAGACTTTCTTCTGAAACAGTTTATTCTTTATTCTTGTTCTGAGAAATGAAGGCTATTCCATGCAAGAAATTGACAAGAAACTGAAGATCTCATACAATGTTGTGTACTACTTCCTTAACCAGAATAGAAAGATGAGTGGGAGGCCCTGGTGCACAGTTTGAGAAACAGATGCCTCACAAGTCCTCAACTGGAAGCTTCATTAAATAGTAACTGCAAAATACCAGTCTCAACGTCAACAGTGAAGAGGCGACTCCGGGATGCTGGCGTTCTAGGCAGAGTTGCAAAGAAAAAGCCATATCTCAGACTGGCCAATAAAAATAAAATATTAAGATGGGCAAAATAACAGGACAGAGGAAGATTGGAAAAAAATGTAATGGAACGTTTGAGGTGTTCGGATCACAAATAAGAACATTCGTGAGACGCAGAAAAAAATGAAAAAAATGCTGTAGGAGTGCTTGACGCCATCTGTCAAGCATGATGGAGGCAATGTGATGGTCTGGGGGTACTTTGGTGGTGGTAAAGGTCTTTCTCACAGGCTACAAATAAAGACAGACACATCAGGGATGCAAACTGCGTGCATCCTTATCCAACACCTAACGAACAGCAATCTACTATCCCCCCTAGTACAAAAGTTGACTTATTCTTTTCGAGAAACAAATATTACAAACAAAGTCTGGGACAGTTGTGGGATGCGATAGATCCCAAATGAATACAACCACTTGCATCACAAAACCTGTTTTAAGCAAAGGGCCTGACAACAGAAGATGACATTTAGCTTAAAATGTTGGTAAACTATTAGGCTATTTCTTCACATTATAAGTGCAGCAATGTGCACACAGCAGAAGGCTAGGAGCGTGAATGTTCCATTAGCAGGAAAACACCATTATCAAAAGTGGCCACAAATGCAATTATGCATGTAATGCTTTTATTATAAAAGGTGCATTTTTATGGTGAAAATTATCTTCCCCAAACTTGAAACTCAAACGCTGCGTATGTATGCCAGTTAGGCTCTACACCTATTGTAAAGCTGATTAATGAGCTTAATTTTAAGAAGTTATTTGGCCACTTTAGTTGTGATACAAACCGTATTAAAACATATAGGCCTAAGGGCTAAGCTACATGACAGGTGCGACAATGATTTTAAAAAGTTGCCAAGCATGTGCTGTTTCATGCCTTAAGCTGGGCATCATTCACAGGTGATAATATATCATTCCCAAGTGACAGGCAAATATTGTCACCCATCACACTATTCTTGACTTAATATTGTCTTTACATATACTAAGTAATATATGTGTAAAATTTGATTTGATTTAGAATGGACCATTTTCATGCACTCGTCTCGAAACAGGGGCAGCGGAAGAAAATACGCCATCTATGCACTGAAATAGCGAATGGAGGACACCTTTCCTGTGGTTCATTTTCATGCCAGCCAGGTAAGAAATAGTCCTGTTGTAAAGAAAAGCAATGTGCTTAATATTGGGAAAGTTGAGAAATAAATATAGTATGCCTAGCCTATAGAAAGCTGAGTAGAGGCCATTGCTCTGTTTTCTCAGGCAACTGCATAGCCCATAGAAATGTTTCTGCAACATGAGCTCATGGGTTCTCGTTAAGCGTTTGATTAGATTTTCGATCACATTTGCATTGATGTCAGGGTGATTAGAGTGACAATAGAGTCCTGAATACAAGGCAGTTATCAACTTTGGCAGGCTACTGTTAGGTTTTAAATGAACCTATTTAAACTCAGAAAAGCATAAACCAAATTTATTCACACATTGGGTCAATATAGCTGCAACACAGACAAAAGACATATTCACACAAGTGGTAATATATATACCCCAATGTGGTTGGAGTCTCCTTCTCTCTAAACATTGCATCTTTATTACTTGGCAACAAACTGTTCCTTCTCCCTTAACGTGACCTGACCTCGACCCCGCTTCTCACTAATCCACAGCTCTCCACCCTTATCAGTGCCTGCCAACATATCGTATTCCCTGCACTCAGTACATTCCAAGCTTCATTGCCTCTACCATATACATTCCTCCTACAGATAATCATTAACTTCTGGTGTAGACCCTCTAGACCATAGCACTCAATATTTCAATAGGATACCTGATAATTAACACTATTCCAAGTTCAGGAGTCAGAACCCAGAATCCATCACTACTGATGACCATCAGCAGCATCAGAGCTTGGAGAAGCCTTTGAATTTGACTGCCGTCATGACTCGTGATCGCTGGTCTGGCGGTAATACGGTCAATTTAGTGTCTCGACTTAGTATCTTGTTTCAACGAAAGCATTTTTACTAAGTCATTCAAGCGAGATAATTCCAAGAGTCTGTTTTTTTTTTTTTTTTTTGCCTTGGGCTTCAGGGCCTCCTTATGTAAAATCTATAGGTGTACCAAATGGTTAGGTGATCATGAATTAAGAGCAGTCGGATTACGTAATAGTCAAATGTATTTTAACAAAAGAGAAGATAATCATATCAAAAGTAATGTGATCATTGCATTGTGAATGGACATTATATGAACATGTATTGCAATGAAACACTGATTAAGTTTGGTGTAAAGGTGACTGTATGATTTTGTGTGTTGTATTTAGAATTCAATTTAAAATGTGCTTAGAGGTTTGAAATAACTGCCTTTTAGAAGATCCGTTTTGAGTTTTGTACTAAGAGTTGTGAAAATGTACCACATACTTGTGAAAATGAACCACATACTTGTGGAAATGTACCACATACTTGTGGAAATGTACCACATACTTGTGAAAATTGCACCAAAGCGATAAATACAACAGAAACATTTCCTCCCAATTTTGTTTAATGAGATTAAAAACCAAGCGTTCTCTCCTCTCAATTAAGGCATTTATTTTGTCCTGCCCAATGCATTCGCTGCGGAGTCAAGACAATTAAGGGTTAGGCTCGTGAGATCACTTTGAAATAAATCTTAATCCCCTAAGCTTTATTAAAATATCACGTTTGGGAGCAGCAAAACAGTGAGCGGACATCCCCTTTTCATCTCTGTAGGCTATTTGACATTATTTTAGCCAGCCCCTGTTATCATTTAGGATTTGGATGTGCGTTAAAGCCTACATGGAGGGGTTATATGCCCATCATGGAGCGGGAGATGAGAGGATCCAGTGACACTCATATTTAGAAACATTTACGTATCACGCCATCCCCGAACCTATAGCGGTATCGCCAGCGTTAAGGTTTACCATTGCATTAGGTTTGCTAAAATAGAGATCTCTATACGGAAACTATACAATGATGCGTAGGGCATGGAACATCCACTTAAGAGACCACATTTAGTGTACATGCATGGTACATCTAGGTGAAGTGGACATTACATAAGCCAAATAAATGTACCTTACAGAAACAGAATATCTGTGGACATTGTAACGACTCTTAGATCTTGGTCTGAACCTTTAACAACCCAATGGAAAGCTTCACATACTGCAGTTCCTTTGTCCTAAACAAAGGCCAGAGGTTACAGGACATACTGCACATCGAATCAAAGGAGAGAAAGAGGGAACTGCAGGCTGTAAGTAGGGGGCTGCGGTGCAGGGTTTCATACAACGGGGAAAACAATGTCAAACTGACTTCACTGTTGTTATTGGGTCAGTCCAAAGTCCCTTAGATACAGCAGGAACAAACGAACCACGGTCGCATATTATGACACCTTGGACCTAACACGTGACTGTGGTTATTGACCTGAAATTACATGTACAGTTGAAGTCGGAAGTTTACATACACTTAGGTTGGAGTCATTAAAACTTGTTTTTCAACCACTCCACAAATTTCTTGTTAAGAAACTATAGTTTTGGAAAGATTAAATGTCAAGAATTGTGAAAAACTGAGTTTAAATGTATTTGGCTAAGGTGTATGTAAACTTCCGACTTCAACTGTACCTAAAGTTTGTTAGTCTTGTCAGTTTACGGACTTAACTCCACACTGACCATGGTCATGTGAATCTGTAGAATCTCACACCAAGGTGCCCTCATCTTAACTGAACTGGCTAAACTGTAGTCTGGATTGGCCTCTGCTGTTCTACCACATTCTTGGTCAATGAAGCAAATGGTAGCACTGGCACTTGACTCACACTCCCAAGAGCTTTCAACTATTATTAAATAGCATTGAACATTTTTTATAATTATATGCATAAATCTGATTTAACATTGGTAATGAACATCTGTGCTTCATAACACTAATGCAAACTACATAGCTACAGTAATTCACTAATAAAATACTCAATCATTACCATTGATGAGTCAGATTTCAACAAATTTTAATCCAGAAGACAAACTTAAACGATTCATCATGTAGATTCCATTTTGAATCAGTGTTTTAAGGTAACAACATTTACTCAAAAGTTACTGAGATATAACAAGGAAATATACATAAAGCCCACTAATCAACTTCAATGTGGTGTTGTAAACACTGGCAGCCGATTTTCAGAGGATGAGCACCATGTAAGATATTCAGTCCCAATGGCACAATAAATCCTATTAAGTATTCCACTGTCATAGACCTACTCCCCCCTGCTATTAATCAGCCTCAATCGGATTTACAGTGATTACATTTCTGAGGGATCTGGCTTTGGGTTTGGAGCCCTTGCTGATGACTGTGGTATGAAGAAACCAGAAGCCTGGTCTTCATTAAAACCTATCATAATGTCACCCTTTCAATACATCTTGGTAATGCTAAATAAACAGTACACCCGTGGATACCTTCTTAGGGTCGTGCTGCTACTGGGACTTGATGTGCACAGGAATCGCTCCATTTATCATTCACCTTCAAGGATTGCCACTGAATTAGTGAGCTGTTCCGGCTTCTCATGGCTGTTGGACACTCTAAATAATACTGTAAAAGGCATCTTCGGCATTAAACAACCTACAAGAAGTGAACAGCCTTCTGCTTTTGTTAAGTCTGAATTACCCTTAGTGACCTAAGGGTTTGTGTATGACAAGAGCTCCAGAGGAGTGTGACATTATGACATGACACCAGTAAAGCCTCTCTCCTTGGCTAAAACCATCATTAAATTAGCAATACTTGTCGCACATGGCAGAGCAATTCACCTGCATAATGTAGCTGAGCTGCAGCAGCAACAACAATAACTGTCTTGTCAGACACTTTCATGATCCTAAAGCACTGATGTGTCTTGGGAACAGGTGAGTAGAAGCTACACTCGTTACCAGTACAGATCCGTACTGCACATTCTGCACATTCTTACAACAAAGAATATTTAAATCCAGGGTCAAAAGGTGACCAACTCAGAGTAGGACATGCCGCTACACACTGAGAAAAGGGTTCCAAAAGGGTCCTTAGGCTGTCCCCATAGGAGAACCCTTTTAGTTTCCAGGTAGAATCCTCTTTAGTTCCACTCTTACCGGAAAAAACACTTTTAAGTGACATTTCCATGTCATGCACAAGAGTGTGCAAAGCTATCTTGTTATGATGTGGATTTTCACATGTGAAATCATGCAAAACCATGTGTTTTTGGAATGCTTCAAATGTGATATTTCACATGAAGTTTCACATGTGGATTCAAATGTTCACATCAGATTTCACAGGTGATGCCCTGCAAACAAAAATGAGTCACGGCATTCTTATCCTCCTGCTATGCCACCCTGTCTGTGTCCATAACGGATTTCTACACTTTGGACTTCAAAGTAAATCTCAGCTTTGTTAAAAATACACTCAAGGCCTTTATGGTAGAGTGGCCAGACGGAAAGACACTCCTCAGTAAAAGGCACATGACAGTCCGCTTGGAGTATGCCAAAAAGTACCTAAATGCCTCTTAGACCATGAAAAACAAGATTCTCTGGTCTGATGAAACCAAGATAAAAATCTTTGGCCTGAAGTCCAAGCATCACGTCTGGAGGAAACCTGGCACCATCCCAACGGTGAAGCATGTTGGTGGCAAGCATCATGCTGTGGGAATGTTTTTCAGTGGCAGGGACTGAGAAGCTAGTCAGAATCGAGGGAAAGATGAATGGAGCAAAGTACAGAGAGATCCTTGATGAAAACCTGCTCCAGAGAGCTCAGGACCTCAGACTTGGGCGGAGGTTCAACGGGACAACAACCCTAAGGACACAGCCAAGACAACGCAGGAGTGGCTACGGGACAAGTCTCTGAATGTCCTTGAGTGGCCCAGCCAGAGGCCGGACATCTCTGAAGAGACCTGAAAATAGCTGTGCAACGACTCTCCCCATCCAGCCTGATAGAGCTTGAGAGAATCTGCAGAGAAGAATGGGAGAAACTCCCCAAATACAGGTGTGCCAAGCTTCTAGCAAGAAGACTCAAGGCTGTAATCCCTGCCAAAGGTGCTTCAACAAAGTACTGAGTAAAGGGTCTGAATACTTATGTAAATGTGACATTTCAGTTTGACATTTTTTATAAAATTGCAAAAATGTCTAAACCTGTTTTTGCTTCGTCATTATGGGGTACTGTGTTTAGATTGATGAGGGTAAAATGTTAGTTGAACATAATTTAGCTGAACAGCAATAACACATTGAATTACACATTTGAAAACATGATCACGTGAAGTGTTCCAAAAACACATTGATAACACATGACACATGATAACATGTAACTACACTTATCCATTGCTGTTAATTTTGTGGTAAATTTTACAGTCATTATATGGTAAATGTCTACAGTAATAGAATACTGTATTAGTGTATTGCTATATATTTACTGTCAATCGCTGTCAATCGCAATACACCCTTCCTGCAAATTAACTTGGCATGCCTCCAATGAAATTGTATTTAAACTTATAAAATACTGTAGAGGTGCTTATGCAACAAACTGTTTTTAAAAATCCTGTAATTTTACAGTAAGTTACCGGCTACTGAGTTGCGGTGAAAATAGTGAAAACAACGTTTAATGCATTTCTACAGCTTAACTGTATTTTCTGAGTAAATATACAACAACAAACTGTTTTCAGGAAGTACACAGAAATTTGTATTTATTTATTTTCAAGAGCTTAAAATTAGGATTTTGGTTTACTTTCTGAATTGAATGGAATTTAAAGGAAAAATATACCCACAATCACTAATTCATGAAATTTACAGTGTTAAATAACACAATGTTTTTTTGTGAACAAATGTTTAATTTTGTCGTTATAATAAGGTTGGTAGCAATGTGAAAATCATTTTCGAAATCTGTTGCATCAACTACAAAACCCACAATGCAATGCTGTCTATGGCCTGGTTGACAAGCTAGCTAGTAAAGGTACACACAGTAATACCAAAGTTAATATCAGCATGTGAAGGAGCTAGTTAGATGTAAAATAACCTAAAAACAATTTAGGAGTTAATAATCTCATCATGTTCAACCTGAAGAGTGGCTTATTTGAGAGAAGGGAACCTCCCGTGTTATGACATCAGCCAGTACTGAAATCTGACATGCATGAGCGATGTTTTCAAAAATGTAAAAATCGTATTCCTTTTAAATTCCAGTGTAGTGAGAGCAGCATTTTTGCAATGCTAAATCATACCAGACAAATTTCTGTCTGCTTGAATGCCAATAGCTCAGATGAAAACATGAAATGACTCTGAAATCGATAGAACATACAGTACCAGTCAAACGTTTGGAAACACCTACTTATTCAAGGATTTTATTTTATTTTAATATTTTCTATATTGTAGAATAACAGTGAAGACATCAAAACTATGAAATAACACATATGGAATCATGTAGTAACCAAAACAAGTGTTAAATAAATCAAAATATATTTTATATTTGAGATTCTTCAAAGTAGCCACCCTTGGCCTTGATGACAGCTTTGTGCACTCTTGACATTCTCTCAACCAGCTTCATGAGGAAAGCTTTTCCAACAGTCTTGAAGGAGTTCCCACATATGCTGAGCACTTGTTGGCTGCTTTTCCTTCACTCCAAATCTCAATTGGGTTGAGGTCAGGTGATTGTGGAGGCCAGGTCATCTAGTGCAGCACTCCATCACTCTCCTTGGTCAAATAGAATTACACAGCTTGAAGGTGTATGTTGGGTCATTGTCCTGTTGAAAAACAAATGATAGCCCCACTAAGCACAAACCAGGTGGGATGGTGTATCGCTGCAGATTGCTGTGGTAGCCATGCTGGTTAAGTTGGCCTTGAATTATAAATAAATCACTAATAGTGTAACCAGCAAAGCCCCCTGACACCATCATACCTCCTCCTCCATACTTTACGGTGGGATCCACACATGCAGAGATCCATTTACCTACTCTGCGTCTCACAAAGACATGGCGGTTGGAACCAAAAATCTCAAATTTGGACTCATCAGACCAATGGACAGATTTACACCGGTCTGATGTCCATTGCTTGTGTTTCTTGGCCCAATCAAGTCTCTTCTTCATACTGGTGTCATTTAGTAATGGTTTCTTTGTTTCATCAGAGTGCTTGATGGTTTTTGCGACTACACTTGAAGAAACTTTCAAAGTTCTTGACATTTTCTGGATTGACTGACCTTCATGTCTTAAAGTAATGATGGACTGTCGTTTTTCTTTGCTTATTTGAGCTGTTCTTGCCATAATATGGACTTGGTCTTTTATCAAATAGGGTTATATTCTGTATACCACCCCTACCTTGTCACAACACAACTGATTAGCTCAAACGCATTAAGAAGGAAAGAAATTCCACAAATTAACTTTTAACAGGGCACACCTGTTAATTGAAATTCATCCCAGGTGACTATCTCATGAAGGTCATTGAGAGAATGCCAAGAGTGTGCAAAGCTGTCATCAAGGCAAAGGGTGGCTACTTTGAAGAATTTCAAAAATAAAATATATTTTGATTTGTTTAACACTTTTCTGGTTACTACATGATTCCATATGTGTTATTTAATAGTTTTGATGTATTCACTATTTTTATACAATGTAGAAAATATTAAAAAATAAAGGGAAAACACTGGAATGAGTAGGTGTGTCCAAACTTTTGACTGGTACAGTAGCTCAGAGTTAAACAAAAACAATATAACATTAAAAACGTTCATTGACCTCAACATTGCTTAGCACACTTTGGTACTCAACCACACCTAGGATTTGAACTCACAACTTCTTACGTTTTACGTAAGCATTGAGTGCTAGGAATATGGGACCAAATACTAAACATTTTAAAACTACTTTAATACACATACAGTAAGTGAATTTGTTTCAATACTTTTGGTCCCCTAAAATGGGGGGACTATGTACAGAAAGTGGTGTAATTTCTAAACAGTTCACCGTGATATGAAAATAACCTCAAATAAAGGCTGACAATATGTACTTTAACCTCATAGTAATAATGACGGTACAATTTCCTTTCTTTCCCCATTTCCCCTTTTTTTGTGAACAAATGTGCTATACACTTTCCAAAGACCCATGTTTCCATCCAACCACTTCATACAGATTAATTACCTGATGCATGAAAAAGGTCACGACTGGGCTGATGGAAACATCAAATGCCGGTACAATTTTATAAATGTCGAAAGACAATTTGTTCTTTCGACATGGTGGGATCTTTTTGTGATGTCATATGTTGTGTGGTCCTCCCACTACGACTCAGGAAAGCATGCAGTTTATTTGGCTACAGATTAAATAAATGTTGATGAATTTCACACGGTGGTGAAAAAAAGTCAGTTGCATGGAAACCCATCTCCGTTGGGAAAACGTGCAAATTGTTTTATGCAGACTTTAAAATATTCAAATTGAAAATTTGTCGCAAATTGGATGGGAACCTAGCTTGTGAAAGGCAGCAATACGCAACATACCGTCAAAGTATGAAAAATGACTGTTACTATGACATTGATAAAGTTTGAATATAAGGTTACTGGTCCATGTCAAACACTTGGATTCATTATTAAGGGGGCAGGTGACATCACCTGAACTCTCATTTTAATACACCAAATGTACCACAATATTCCGTTACAGAATTTAAATAAGTACCGCTTTGTAACCAACATCTGAGAAGGCGTATTTGGAGATGGGCATGGTATAAATAGCTACTAGTGCCAAAATTTGACTGTAGTGTGTCAGCAAATATAATTAAAAGTTTACCCTATTGATCTATGGGAAAGATACTTGTATTTTTGCCCTTTCCTCTGTGTTGGGTCTTAGTTAGTTACTGTGAACCGTATCACAAGAGACATGCCAAACGGGAGATATATATATATATATATATATATATATATATATAGTATATATAGTTGATGCAAATTTAATGTTGGTTGAGTTGCTTTGTGTATCACCAAATTAGCTTGAGATTATTTTTACGGCAATCTGCTCACTGCATCCTCATTGCTTGACATAGGCATTTCAAAGAGCTGTCAGTCAAGGCCTGCTCATTAATATATTTCCCCACCCACTGGGAGACGAGTCAGGATCGAGGGGAAGATGAATGGAGAAAAATACAAAAAGATCCTTGATGGAAACCTGCTCCAAAGCACACAGGACCTCAGACTGGGGCGAAGGTTCACCCTCCAACAGGACAACAACCCAGCCAAGAGAACACAGGAGTGGCTTAGGGACAAGTCTCTGAATGTCCTTGAGTAGCCCAGGCAAAGCCTGGACTTGAACCTGATCAAACATCTCTGGAGAGGGAAAGGGGGATACCTAGTCAGTTGTACAACTAAAATGTGTCATCTGCATTTAACACAACCCCTCTGGTGCGGGGGACATCCACATCGTCGGGCACCCAGTGAACAGTGGGTTAACTGCCTCGCTCAGGGGCAGAACAACAGATTTTTTACCTTTTCAGCTTGGAGATTCGATCCAGCAACCTTTCGGTTCATGGCCCAACACTCCTACCCGCCAGGCTACCTGCCATCCAGAAAATAGCTGTGCAGCGACACTCCCTATCCAACCTGACAGAGCTTGAGAGGATCTTCAGAGATGAATGGGAGAAACTCCCCAAATACAGGTGTGCCAAGCTTGTAGCGTCATACCCAAGAAGACTCGAGGCTGTAATCACTGCCAAAGGTGCTTCAACAAAGCACCGAGTAAAGGGCCTGAATACTTAAGTAAATGTGATATTTCAGTGTTTTATTTGTTATAAATTTGCAAAAATGTCTAAAAACCAATTTTTGCTTTGTCATTATGGGAGTTGTGTGTAGATTGAAAATGGGAAAATTAATTTATTACATTTTAGAATAAGCCTGTAATGTAACAACATTTGGTAAATGTTAAGGGACTATAGGCTATAACTACAGTTTCTATAGGCTATACAGCTATAGGCTACAGGTTTTTGATATGGCACATCCACCTTTGTCAGACAGCAGTTTGTGGTGACATCATACTGTCTAATTGACATCCTATTGCTCAATTGTGAGTGTTTCAGACATGTCACAACAAATATACAATTGAAAGTTAGAATGGACATTTCCCAGGAAAACAGGTGTAAATATTACTATGACTCTATACATGTTTTTGAACCTTGTAATTGACTGTACATTGTAAAACTAGGTGGTCATGTCACCATACCACTACAAATGCTACTACTTCCACCTCGACCTTCAATCATAATCATCATCATCATCATCATCACCTTCATTCACGTGCTTATCGCTGTGTAATACAACCTGTTGTCTACATCATGGACAGTTTGATCAACAAGAATATAATCGTGATCACCATCATCATCAACAACAACAGCATCAATAAAACTGTAATTTTAAGACTTGCTTACTTCAGATTTCCATGCAGCATTTGAATGAGGGATGGATGGTGGAGATGGCTTCTTTTGAAGCCACTTTCTAGGTGAAAATAAAGTGCTTGAGCTTCCGGTTGGAGTATAGGGGCTTCTTTTAGTGGCTTTTGAATCATTGTCGAAATGGCCAGAAGTATCCAAATATATTGACAGGCTTGAGGATGCAGATTGACAGTGTTTAACTCCGGCTGTAAGGCGCGCGTCTAGTTTGGAGAGGCTTTCGTTTGAGGCTCGGAGCGACTTTTGATCATCTGCTTGACCAGATGTCCCATCCGGTTCAGTCCCATCGCGTTTTATCAAAGCTGGGTCCAAACTTATAGCCTTTCTCAGTCTCCGTTTGGACCTTGTTTCGGATGTTTGCGAGGAGCATGAGAAAACGCTGCTCAGCAACCCGTGCGCGGACATATCGTTATTCTTAACGTTTCACAAAGTAACCTAGGCTACTATATCGAGTTCATTAAAGCGATCAGAGATTAAATGGTTACCTTGAATAAACATAATCACACGCCTTCCATTCTCAGTGGTAAGGCTGGCTACCTGTTGCGCCCCATACGACCCTGATATTAAACCAAGAAAACCCACAAACAAAAGTAATTCGCTCAGCTATAGTTCTTCTTTGTTAGTTCTTCCTTTTCATAATTTACAAGAACAGGGATGGTAGTATAGTTTCACAACCGTGGACTCTTGCGTGTCACCAAGCTTCGCCCTTCTGAGTAATAAGAAATAGATGCATGCATCTGACTCATCGCATGAAAACCGCTCTACTCCCAGTCCCGCCACCGTCATAATTAAATGTGATTTCACATCCATAAAATATATTGGAATAGAATAAGATGTGGTTTTGTGGGGTACACTGAAGAAAAAATGAAGGTTCTTCCTCAGTTCTTAAGGTTCCGTGGATAACTATGTATTAGCATACAGCAAATTGGCCAGTGTTAAAGGCCCAGTGCAGTCAAAACGTGATTTTTGTTTAATATATATTGTTTTATAAACACACTGTTGGAATAATACTGTGGAATTGTAAAAATGATGATAATACCCTTTTAGTGTAACAGCTGTTTGAAAATACGCTTGAAATTTCAGCCTATTTTAGTGGGATTGAGTTTTGGCCTGCCTGGTGACATCACCAGGCGGTTTATTAGTTGATAGACAAATAATATAGTTCCAAACCTCTGCCAATAACAGCTAGTTTACAGTTTTCCCCTCCCCACTCAGACTACTCCCAGACAGTCCTAGTAAAATTATTGCTTGAGAAATTGCTCTTTGCTAAGAAGCTACACTACACGGCCAAAAGTATGTAGACACCTGCTCGTCAAACATATCATTCCAAAATCATGGGCATTAATATGGAGTTGGTCCCCCTTTGCTGCTATAACAGCCTCCAATCTTTTGGAAAGCTTTCCACAAGATGTTGGAACATTGCCGAGGGACTTGCTTCCATTCAGCCACAAGAGCATTAGTAAGGTCGGACACTGATGTTGGGTGATTAGGCCTTGCTCGTGGTCGGCGTTTCAATTCATCCCAAAGGTGTTCAATGGGGTTGAGGTCAGGGCTCTGTGCAGGCCAGTCAAGTAGTTCCACATCAATCTTGACAAACCATTTCTGTAAGGAAAGGGCCTTCCCCAAACTGTTGCCACAAAGTTGGAAGCACAGAATGGTCAAGAATGTCATTATGCTGTCGTATGTCGTATGCTGTAGTGTTAAGATTTCCCTTCACTGGAGCTAAGGGGCCTAGCCCGAACAATGAAAAACAGCCCCAGACCATTATTCCTCTGCCACCAAACTTTACAGTTAACACTATGCATTCGGGCAGGTAGTGTTTTCCTGGCATCCGCCAAACCCAGATTCGTCCGTCGGACTGCCAGATGGTGAACACGTTTCCACTCCTCTAGAATCCAATGGCTGCGAGATTTACACCACTCCAGCCGATGCTTAGCACTGCGCATGGTGATCTTAGGCTTGTGTGCGGCTCCTGACAAACAGTTATTGTGCTGATGTTGCTTCCAGAGGCAGTTTGGAACTTGGTAGTGAGTGTTGCAACCGAGGAAAGACGCACTTCAGCACTCGGCAGTCCAGTTCTGTGAGCTTGTGTGGCCTACCACTTCGCGGCTGAGCTGTTGTTGCTCTTAGACATTTCCACTTTACAATAACAGCACTTACTGGGGAAAATCTAGCAAGGCAGAAATTTGACTAACTGACTTGTTGGAAAGGTGGCATCCTATGACGGTGCCACATTGAAAGTCACTGAGCTATTCAGTATATGCCATTCTACTGCCAATATTTGTCTATAATAATTGCATGGCTGTGTGCTCGATTTCATACAGCTGTCAGCAACGGGTGAATTTGAAGGGGCATCCATATACTTATATTTTTATAGTGTATTTTTGTTTCTTTTTAACAATTTTCTATGTAAACAATCACAGTAAGGTACTTAATATTTGAAATTATTTGAAATTGAGATTGGTCTGCATTTGGGCCTTTAAAGATACACTATGCAAAAATCTCTCGAACATTTCATAGTGGCTAAAATTCTAACAATTCACCTAATTTTAGTTTATGTGACAAAACAAGCAAGCTGTGAAATATATTTTACATAACCAAAACTATTGCATTTTCTGCTGTTTGATGCTGGTGTACAAAACCTCAAGTAAAAGACACAAAATTGTAACTTAAGAACGGGAAGCATAGAAATAGCACACATAGAATAGATATACTGCTTTTTAGACTTGCTTTCAATTAGAATGACAGATCTATAACTCACCTTTCTATGTGAATTTGGTCAGTCACATAAAAAGTTACATGCTTTAACTAGTTTAGATTTTTTATTGTAACATTTCCAGTGTTGATTCAAGTGTTAAATTAAGACTACATTACTGTACATTTTAAGGTGTAGTGTTGGCGTTAATCAGTGGAAGAAAAAGTACCCAATCGTAATATTTGAGTAAAAGTAAAGATACCTTAATTGACTCAAATAAAAGTGAAAGTCACCCAGTAAAATACTACTTGAGTAAAGATCTAAACGTATTTGGTTTTAAATATACTTAAGTATCAAAAGGCCAGCAGACAGCTCGGACCCTCGTGCATACAGGCAGTTAACCCATTGTTCCTAGGCCATCATGAAAAATAAGAATTTGTTCTTAACTGACTTGCCTAGTTAAATAAAGGTAAAAAAATAAATACAAATACCCCACAAGACATGCCACCAGAGGTCTCTTAACAGTCCCCAAGTCCAAAGCAGAAAATGGAAAGTGCACAGTACTACATAGAGCCATGACTACATGGAACTCTATTCCACATCAGATAACTGATGAAAGCAGTATAATCAGATTTTTTAAAAACAGATAAAAATACACCTTATGGAACAACAGGGACTGTGAAGCAACACAAACATAGGCACAGACACATGCATACACACACATGATAACATGCTGTGCTGTAGATATGTGGTAGTGGAGTAATGGCCTGAGGGCACACACTTAGTGTGATGTGAAATCGGTTTTGGGGACCATAATAAATACAAATACAAATGTAAATGTACAATTAAAAATATACTTAACTATCAAAAGTAAAAGTACAAGTATAAATCCTTTCAAATTCCTTATATTAAGCACTGCAGATGGCCACATATTCTAGTTATTTTTATTTACAGGGGCACACTCCAACACTCAGACATGATTTCCAAACGAAGCATGTGTTTAGTAAGTCCGCCATATCAGATGCAGAAGGGATGACCAGGGATGTTCTCTTGATAAGTGTGTGCATTAGACCATTTTACTGTCCTGCTAAGCAATCAAAATGTAACGAGTACTTTTGGGTGTAAGGGAAAATGTATGGTGTACATCATTTTCTTTAGGAATGTAGTGAAGTAAAAGTAAAAGTTGTCAAAAATAGTAAAGTAATGTACACATAACCAAAAACTACTTAAGTAATACTTGAAAGTATTTTTACTAAAGTACTTTACACCACTGGCGCTAATAACCAGTTGAACCAAAACCATGCCCATCATTATCATATTTCCCAGTATGATCTATTGCAGGTCGATTGATTAATTGATCTTATGCTACTAAAATATAAATAACATACATTTTCTAAACTATTCCAATCTTCTAATTGGATTTATTGCACCTGTTACTGAAGTGATTGTTCCAGTTTAGATGTTAAAGGTAATCTTAGTCTTCTCAACCCTGACAGTCATTCTGAATGCAGGTAGCGAAAAAAAAAGAAATTGTATATACCACTCTGGTACTCCAATAGGAATTACACATCACTTTGCAAGCCAGCATAATGTGACTTGCAGGCCTGATGTAGTCTGTAAACTATACGTTTCTGGTCACTGTATTATGGTAAAACAAGGCCCTCAAAAGAAGGCCTTATGAAATACATCTTAAAAAATTTGAAATTAATGAATGCAACAACCATCTCTCTGTCACTAGCAAACACAGTCATTGGTGGAACTGGTAAAAATTAGCTCGAAAGGCACCCTGGTAAAAATGCAAATAAGGCTTAAAACCCAACACAAGGGCTATTCAATTCCGGTCCTGGAGGGACGAAACATTTCTGGTTTTGGATGTTTCTTCAAAGATCCATCCTATTAATGGTTCTTCAGAGACCCTATACCCTGGTTCCCCTATGGCATTGCTCTCAAGAATGTTATTTGGTTCCAACTTGCACCTTTATTTTTAAGATTGTAAGCGTACTTCATAATTTCAGGCATCTTAATATTTCCCTTCAATAATCAAAAAAGAATACTGTACAAGGTTCCTTAAAGTTAAGTCTGTTGATATAGCCATTTCCAAAGGTAGCACAATAATTCCTTTAATATGTTATCATTTGGCTCTGTCTGGATTCAAACTCGCCACTTAGCTCACCAGCATGTCAACTTTGGCAGAGCCTTTTTCCCTTGGAGTAAAGCTGCTGCTGCTGAGACATTTGTCAAATATAGGAACAGTCTTTTCCTGTGTAAACCCTAGGGAAAGGACACATCTGATAACATATCTTGTGAACCAGGACTGTATAGCTCTGATTAACATTAATCAGACCACTAACAGATACCAGAAGAGATTATAAGAGTTGTTTCTCGTTTGAGACACTTATTTGATCACAAGGTTTAGAGTAAGACCCCTGAATGTTCCAATCAGACTTCCCATTATGTCATTCCCTCTAGAAGGGGTGGACAATTCCAATCCCCAAGGGCCTGATTGGTGTCACAGTTTTACCCCAGCCGCAGATAACACACCTGAGTCCAATAATCACCTAATCATGATCTTCAGTTTATAATGCAATTAGATTAATCAGCTGTATTTGCTAGGGATGGAGAAAAAGCAGGCCCTCGAGGACTGGAGTTGCCCACCCCTGCTACAGGATAACTACTTTTTGAGGAGCTTACAGCCATTGACCTTCTTAACCTACTGATCTATAGGCTATGGGTAGAGTTGGACACTGTATGAGACAACTGTGTACTCTATGGCACCATGCACTTCCCTGTCCAAAGTAGTGCAAGTTTTAAATGTAAAATGTACATATATTTGCTGTACATCTGAAGCCGTTTAGGATCCACAGGTTAAACATAAACATCCAACAATAACAGTCCCTTATGAATGGGAAAACTACGGGAAATATGGACATACAGTACACAATATATACAAAAGTATGTGGACACCCCATCAAATTAGTGGATTTGGTCATTTCAGCCATATCCTTTGCTGGCAGATGTATAAAATCGAGCACACCGCCATGCAATCTCCATAGACAAACATTTGCAGAAGAATGGCCTTACTGAAGAGCTCAGTGACTTTCAACGTGGCACCGTCATAGGATGCCACCTTTCCAACAACTGCCTTGCTAGAGCTGCCCCGGTCAACTGTAAGAGCTGTTATTGTGAAGTGGAAATGTCTAGGAGCAACAACAGCTCAGCCGCGAAGTGGTAGGTCACAGAATGGGACCGCCAAGTGTTAAAATGAGACCGTAGCGTGTAAGAATTGTCTGTTCTCGGTTGCAACACTCACTACCGAGTTCCAAACTGCCTCTGGAAGCAACATCAGCAAAAAAAACGGTTCGTCGGGAGCTTAATGAAATGGGTTTCCATGGCCAAGCAACCGCACACAAGCCTAAGATCATCATGTGCAATGCAAAGCATCAGCTAGAGTGGTGTAAAGCTCGCCGCCATTGAACTCTGGAGCATTGGAAATGAATTCTCTGGAGTGATGAATCACGCTTCACCATCTGTCATCTGACGGACGAATCTGGGTTTGGCGGATGCCAAGGGGAACGCTACCTGCCCCAATGCATAGTGCCAACTATAAAGTTTGGTGGAGGAGGAATAATGGTCTGGGGCTGTTTTTCATGTTTGTTGAGATCGGTGTGGACGAACTTGACCGGCCTGCAGAGCCCTGACCTCAACCCCATCGAACACCTTTGGGAGGAATTGGGACGCCGACTGCGAGCCAGGCCTCATCGCCCAACATAGACCTCACTAATGCTCTTGTGGCTGAATGGAAGCAAGTCCCCGTAGCAATGTTCCAAAATGTAGTGGAAAGCCTTACCAGAATTTTGGAGGCTGTTCTAGCAGCAAAGGGGGGGGGGGGGCAACTCCATATTAATGCCCATGATTTTGGAATGAGATGTTCCATGTTCCGTGTTCACATACTGTACACTACAAGACCAAAAGTATCTATCCATATCTCTTTTACACAAGCAAAACCTTGTTTCCCCAATGTTTTGCTTCAGGGTTGGGACACTGTGTTAATTTAGTCTTAATGTTGGGGTGATTTGACATTACACTCATCTTGTTGGAATTTTGGAACTGGTTATTCATTCCCTTTGGTATGATGTTAGTGTTCATTAATGTCATTCATTCTCTACAGAACAGAGCCACCTTGTGGCTTTACAACAGCTAGGTTTCCATTAAAGGAAAGGTTCACCCATTTCAATGTTACATTGTTTTTGGGCATCTCTGAGTGATGTTCTGTCGATTCCCTGGGTCATTTCACGTTTTCACATGTATCTGAGTTAGCATTCAAGCAGACAGAAATCCGTCAGGTATGACGTACCACTCTGATAAAGTGGCTCTCACTAAACTGGAAGTTCATAGGAATACGACTTTTAGAATGCGAAACGTCTATCGTATGTGTCAGATTTCAATACTGGCCGATGTCATAACTCAGGAAGATGTCTTCTTTCGACTGAGCTATTGATCATATTTTTTGCAAAATTCCTACTTCGAGAAATGTGTAATTTAACTAGCACATGTTTCCTATTTGTCTGTCTCTTTAGTCCAGGGTGTATAGCATGGTGCCGTTGCCAGAGATACTGTATTATAGAAAGGAAATAGGAATCCAATGAATGAGGAATGTATAACACCCCAAAGAGCAGACTGTCGACCAATCGCGTTCACATTGTCATGTTGCGTCATGCGGTTGCTAAGCTTATTACCTTCTCAAAGTCAGTGTATATGTTGATAAAAGTTCCTATTTTCCTCGATAGTACGTAATGTCACGATTCCAAAGCTATACGACATGACAGAGCGCAAGTTAACTATCTCACATCTCAGAAAATATTTGTAATGTTATACTTCCTCTTGATGAAATTCGTGCTAATCTTTGAGCGCCCACTCCTTGAGGAGAGCATCCCTTGTCCCAGAATCGCCCAGAATGCACCGCACGGCCCAATGAAACAGAATGGGCAACGTTTCCCATCTCCTCAAAAGTATATATCCGTTGCGAATGTCAGACTCAACTCTGTGAGGCACATAGATCTCAAACCAAATCCAATTTTATTTGTCACATACACGTGTTTAGCAGATGCTATTGCAGGTGTAGCGAGAGGTTTGTATTTCTAGTTCCAAGAGTGCAATAATATCTAACAAGTAATATCTAACAATTTCACAACAAAACACACAATACATACAAATCTAAAGTAAAGGAATGAAATAAAGAATGTTTAAATATTCGAGCGAGCAATGTCAAAGTGGCATAGACTAAGATACAGTAAAATCAGATAGAAAATAGTATATACATGAGATGAGTAATGCAAAATTTGCAAACATTATTAAAGTGACTAGTGTTCCATAATTAAAGTGGCCAGTGATTTCAAGTCTATGTGTGTAGGGCAGCAGCCTCTAAGGTGCTAGTGATGGCTATTTAACAGTGATGGCCTTGAGATAGAAGCTGTTTTTCAGTCTCTCGGTCCCAGCTTTGATGCACATGTACTGATCTCACGTTCTGGATGATAGCGAGTGAACAAGCAGTGGCTCCTGTGGTAGTTGTCCTTAATGATCTTTTTGGCTTTCCTGTGACATCGGGTGTTGTATGTGTCCTGGAGGGCAGGTAGTTTACCCGACAGGATGCTCTCAATTGTGCATCTGTAAAAATGTGTGAAGGTTTTAGGTGCCAAGCCAAATTTCTTCAGCCTCCGGAGGTTGAAGAGGCCCTGTTGCGCCTTCCTCACCACACTGTCTGGGTAGGTGGACAATTTCAGTTTGAAGCTTTCCACCTTCTCTACTGTGGTCCCGTTGATATGGCTAGCGGGGTACTCCCTCTGCTGTTTCCTGAAGTCCAGGATCAGCTCCTTTGTTTTGTTGACATTGGGTGAGAGGTTATTTTCCTGGCACCACACTCCCAGGCCCCTCACCTCCTCCCTATAGGCTATCTCATCATTGTTGGTAATCAGGCCTACTACTGTTGTGTCGTCTGCAAACTTGATGATTAAGTTAGCGGCGTGTGTGGCCACGCAGTCATGGGTGAACAGGGAGTACAGGAGGGACTGAGCATGCATCCTTGTGGGGCCCAAGTGTTTTGAGGATTAGCGAAGTGGAGGTGTTGTTTCCTACCTTCACCACTTGGGGCGGCCATTCAGGAAGTCAAGGACCCAGTTGCACAGGGCAGGGTTCAGACCCAGGGCCTCGAGCTTAATGAGGAGCTTGGAGAGTACTATGGTGTTGAATGCTGAGCTATGGTCAATGAACAGCATTCTTACACAGGTATTCCTCTTGTCCAGATAGGGCAATGTGCAGTGCGATGGCAATTGCATCGTCTGTGGATCTATTGGGGCGGTAAGCAAACTGAAGTGGGTCTCTGGTGTCAGGTAAGGTAGAGGTGATATGATCCTTAAATAGTCTCTCAAAGCACTTCATGATGACAGAAGTGAGTGCTACTGGGCAATAGTAATTTAGTTCAGTTTCCTTTGCCATCTGAAGGTTGAACATGTTGAGATTGTAGACTCCTAAATTGATAGTGCAGTTCGTTTAGGTAATTTTACAGCTATGTTTTCTAGCTAGCCAGCCAGCCCATAGAGAGAGCATTGCAGATGGTGTAGTCCACTTGAGCTGCAACAGATTTCCACAATGATTTTCCATGTGTCTACCAACTTTACTATAACGCCCCCCCAAAAAATTTTCCACAAAAAATATTGTTCTCATATATTAGTGTTATTTAACAATGTAAATTAAAATAATGAGTGGTTTTTGGTGGATTTTTCCTTTAACATGTCCAGTGATTTTTTTGTCGACCATTAAGAAGTTCGTATAGAAAGTAGAGGCAACAATTGCATGCCACGGTGTGTTTCCATTTAACTGTCTTGTGTTGATAAGAACAGCTAGACGTAATGACGTAAAAAATAAAAAAAATAAACGTTTATCGTAAATCTAAAATGTCATATAATGTTGAATATGGTTTGTTGAAAAATTGTTTCCATGATCCATTTATGCAAATTTGAGCATCAATAAAGTGGTGACAGCCTGTATGCCCTGCCCAGATATCTGTTTAATGTCTCAGGTAGCCCACAAAAAAACAGTTAACAGTTATCTTTCCTCAAGGTAAAACATACAGTTATGACTATAACTGCTGTTCCCAGAAGGAGGGAAACGAGGTACAACACACCTATGGGGAGTTTGTGTGCTAGTGCCCTCTGAATCCCCGCCTTCCACAGGTGATAAGCCAGAGGCATGGATTCATTCCTTCTTCTCAGTACTGCTCTTCACCGAGCAAGGAACTGGGCTGCCCCTGAACAGGTGTTGTACTTAGTTTCCCTCTTTCAGGGAGCTATAGTTATAGTCAACTGTATGTTCCCTTTCAATCGCTCATCTCTGTACAACACAGCTATGGGGATAGGACATCACAACCCAAGCAGACACCAGCGGACACCAAATGAAATGGCCCATGGCAGACCACCCAGAGTTCCAACCCAACAGGAAAACTTGTGGTACCCGGGTATTGTGCAATCTGCACATTGCCTAATGACCCTCCCCTACCCCAGCCATAAGGACATTGTGGGCTACACTTGGGGTAGTGACATCCAAGCGATAAAACCTCACAAAACTGGATGGTAGCATTTCGCTACACTCGCATTAACATCTGCTAACCATGTGTATGTGACAAATAAAATTTGATTTGATTTGATTTGGTGATGCCCAATTCGCCGCAGCATAAATATCCCCTACAGACAACCCTTTAAACAATGCCCAAAGACGCTGGCAGAGTGGGAGAATACACTGTAAGGTAATTCCTGCCTTTTACTTGAACAATAGCCTCCACCATCATTTTACATTTCAGTGATTTAGCAGACACACTTATTACATTTTAATACTTTTTTCATACTGGTCCCGTGTGGGAAATCGAACCCACAATCCTGGTGCCATGCTCTACCAACTGAGCTACACAGGACATAAAACAGAATCCAGTGTGAGAGATGCTCCTTAGAAAGTGCTCTCCCACAAGCCAGATTAGCAAAATAAACAAAAAGTATTTCACACAAACTGAGACCCGGAGGACATGTAACTGTTACTCCTCAGAAGAAAACAGAGGAGGTGAAAAGGGAAAAAACTCAAATCTAGAGGCCTGTAGGACACAACGCCAAGGGTGAACTGCATGCAGGAGCAGTGAACGGATAACGCGCTGAGATCTCCAATGCTTTAGCTGAGGCCAAAGCCACAAGCAGGGCGGTCTTGTAGGAGAGGATCTTCAGATTCACAGACTCCATCGGTTCAAAGGGGGCGTCACACAGCATATCCAAAACAAAAGCCAAAGCCCAAAAGGGCGCAATGGGTTTAGAAACCGGCCTGAAATGGCGCACACCTTTTAAAAACCAAACTGCCAGAGGATGGAGCCCCTAGAGTGGCACCATACAATTCCCACATAACAAGCTGAAATAGCTTCAGGGTGGAGAATGAATGGCCCTGCTCGAAAAGCCCCTGTAGGAACATTAAAATG